>NC_141606.1:47238478-47436812 GCF_047967505.1 Dipteris shenzhenensis
TGGGACACTTTTCCACACACACCATGCATGTGGGAGGATGCATTTATTGGGAGAGACCGCCTCTCTTGGCTATAAAAGGAGGGGGCTATTCCTTGATGGGACATGCTCATTCTTGTAAAGTCACCTAGCTAGTACTTTGATTTCTCCCTTCCCTTCCTTTCAAAATAAAGCGTGGTCCTCTTCCCTTGATGTCTCCGTCTTTACATTCCTCCTCCCATCATGTACATGCTTCTCTTCCCCCTCTCCCTTTCCCCTTATGTCATAGTCTCCCTCTTCAGTTCCTCCCCTTCTAATTCCTTTTCCCCTCCCATGATAACGTTTTCCCCTCATGTTCTCCTTTCCTCTATGGCCCCTGAGTGTCGCCATGCTTAGCCTCTAGCCTCTGGTCCTAATTTCTTTTTCGGCTAATAGAAATGGTGTGGCTGCTGGGATCGAAATCTCCATGGCTAGTGGTATAAAATCTGTTACTCCTATGACTGGGTGCGGCATTGTAGCCTCTTTCGTGCGCAGTTCTCTTCTTTTGCAGCTCCAAACTGCGTGCCTTCCCTGTCTCTACGGCTGCAAAACTGCCCTTGCTTCTGGACTTCCAGTCGGCCTGCTTTCTGCTTGCGATTCCCACATGTATTCTGGCTGGCGAATCTTCTGCTCGTACCGATCGCAGCTGTAGAACTGCAACATCTGTGCTCCCATGCGTGCATTCACGCATCCACTATGTACACCCGTGCCCATCGCGGATAGAACGCGACGTTTTTCTGGGCTCCTGCATCTTCTGGTCGCGGACTGTTTTTTTGGATTTCTGCAAAACTGTAACAGATCCCGCGCCCCCCTCTTTTCTCTTCTCTTCTTCTTCTTCTCCTCCTTCTCTTTCTCTTCTCCTTCTCCTCTCCTCTCCTCTCTTTTTATTAAAGAGTGGGATTTGAACCCAAGACCTCCCCCTTCACAAAAGGGAGACTTACCATTGGGCCAGCAAATAAGAAGTGATGAAAATGTAATGATTCTTACTTATATATTGAAATCTCTGAAACTGTAACTCTCTAACCGTAGAGAGTTTTCACATGCTGTAAAAAGAAAAAGTACTTCACTTCACGAGCTCTACTCATATCTCTTACTAGATCATAGATTTTGAACTTTTTCAAGTTCACTTCAAGGACGCACACCACACAAAGAGGGCAGATATTTATGTCACTTCTCGACGAGTTCAAGGATTTGGTGCCTAGTCCTCCACGCCTTATGGCTACCAATGGGTGAGATCTCTTTCTTGATCTTCATGTCGATCTACAACAACTAATTGTACAGTGCATTGCTCAAGGAGACGACGGGTGGGATGATACACCGTGGATGATTCAAGGTGAAGAACTACTGATACGCTAGGAGAACTTTGATTTCAATTCTACTCATTGTACGGTGATCGAGCTACTTGCTGCTTCGGAGGTAATTAAAAGGGTGTCCTTCTTCGAAGGGTGGGATGCTCCCCAAGCTTGGGGGGAGATTTGGCACATCTGCTTATTAATTCCTGTGGATAAGCTCATCTTGAATGGTTTATTCTCAATCTCACTACAAAGGTTTCTAGGCCTTGGCTATGGTTGGTAATGTTTCGACCAAGGAATCCATTTGTACCTAATCAACCCTTTGTGCCTCATTTTGAGCTTCAAGTTGTAATTCTTTTTGGTCTAAAGATAAACTATCAACAAAGGATTGCCAGTTTATTTGGTGCTGAAGGTTTGGCTCAAGTATTGAATTCTCCCCACCCTCTCCTTCTACCTTTCTTGGACTACCGAGAAACTTGGGATGTTCGGATTTTAGTCTTGGTGTGATGAAATCTTGGATCCTTCAATTTGATGGAGCTTACAAACCTTCGACCAAGGCTGCAGGCATGGGTGTGAAGCTCACTTCATCGGGTAGTGAGGAGTATTGTTCTAGCAAGTCTACACCTACAAGTACATGCGACCAAGCTGAGTACTCAGCACTCATTTTTGGGCTACAAAAGGCACAAGAGCATCGCATCAAGCAACTTGAGGTGCAAGGAGATTCTCAACTAGTGTGTGAACAAGTTAGTGGAAGGTGGAAGGTGCGGAGCAAAGGCTTGGTTCCATGACATCAACAAGCACTGGAACTGTGCCAACAATTTGAAGAGGTAAAAATTCAACATATCCCTCGAGCTCGAAATATAGTTGCTGATTTCTTGGCATGAGAAGCTTGTACTTCGATTACACATGACCCGAATAGAAGCACCACCCCAACAAAGCTGCAAGCCATGAAGGAGGGTGATCATTTGTAAGGAATGCAAAGGTTGTGGTCATCATGAAACTAAGTGTTGGGCATACTTCATACGAGTTTACCGACTTCAGAAGATCATCAGAAAGGTCCTCAAGGACATTGCTCAAAAGAAGGATGCCAGACCACACACCCCTTGAAGAAATAGCATGGCGACTACAAGAACTTGAAGAAGCTAAAGGTGATGTGCAAGCTCTCCAACTGTTGACATTTGTCATGGCATTCTTGTTTGCCTTGATGAACAACCTCATGCAGTGTCGCGTCTCTAACCCTCGCTTGTAAAAATGGCTGCGATATCATGAGGGTTGGTCCTTTTAAGATTGTCTATGAGCTATTCTATGCTAAAAATTCTTCCTATGTAGTATTTCAGAATACACCAGTCACACCCTACCCTGCCTATGTGTGCTTTGTGGATGTATCTTCACTTGATTTTCAGTTCAAGCTACTTCTTTCCATTGTTTGCCAATAGATAAGCCTCATTTCGTCTCTCTCTTTTCCATTTTCCAAGCATGGCTGACATTCTCGTGTTTTATGGATGGGTTGAAGAAAATCCAAATGAGTATCTTGTGGCCTTCAAGCGCCGTTGTGTTTCTCTCAAATTTCTTACTGAAGACAGATGGCTATTGGTTCTTCCCACATTTCTAGAGGGTTTGGTTCAAGTGTGGTATGAGAAGCAGGCCGAAGATGTTCGCCAAAGCTAGCCAAGGTTGACAACAGCGATGATTGAGTATTTCGGCAAAGAAGCTCGGAGCCAGAGAATGTGTACCTACAGGTGGCAAACTTGAAGCAGTCAGAAGGTGAGATGGCACGTCAATATGTGGATCGAGCGGCCATGCTCTTGGACCGTTTAATTGCCACATAGGAGGACAATGCCAGATTTTGAGCTGGAATGACAGCATCTGCTAGGCTACCTTGTAGCAAGAGCAAGTGATGAATTTTGCCTCAAGCTTAAATGGGAGAATCCAGAAACTATGGTGCTAGCAAATGAGATTGCTCAAAAGTTTGAGAAAGTTCAGTCTGATCCCGCTTCAAAGAAGACGATTGTCCCTCTGCAACCCCCTCAATTCTTGCAACAACAACCTGGGGGGTCTAACTCAAGGGCATACCCCCACCCCTCATCAGGGATGTATCCACCACCTCCACCTCAAATGTATGGTCCTCCCTTAGATGCTTACCCTCAACAAGATGTATATTCTCACCCTCCGCCTCGAAGATTTCCCTAGCCTCGCCGACGAGCCCCCCTCCTTTCTACTCCCTTGACCCCTGCAGCTAAAGAGGCCCCTCTTGCAAAAGAACCCGAAGTCAATGACCTAGCCAAGGCCCTGAATTGAGATGGTGGGCATCAAAAATCAAGCCAACCGCCTCCAAGAGATCGAGCTAATGTTGTATGCTACGAGTGCCACCAGAAAGGTCATTATCACATGGAATGTCCCAATATTCCAAGGGTGAATCTTCTAAGTGAATCTGGCACTGAGGATTTTGATGTAGAGATCCTTGACCTCAGGAAAAGAAGTCGTACCACCTCGGACCCCTCTCCAAACCGTGGAACAAGTCGCCCCAGGAAGAAGGTGTCCTTCTCAGAGCCCTCAGTTGCTGAGATGGTAGACCCACCAATAGAGAAGACTAAAAGATCTCGCAGGAGTAAGTGGTCGCCCTTGGATTTTCCCATCGGCTCATGGCAAGAAGACTGTTTGGTCGTTCAGGACCTTGCTCATTGTTCTTTGAGCATCACGCTCCCTCAACTAATAGCATTAAGCCCTAAGGTGAGACATAAGCTGTAGCAAGGGCTCTCAACAAGGAGGAATAATAAAAAGGGAAAGATAAGAGAGGTATCTTCTATCTCTGAAGAAATTGATCGGCATCCACATACAGTCGATGTCATCATAAATAATTGCCTTGTAAAAAATGTGTGTGTTGATGGGGGAGATGCATGTAATATCATAGTGCCCCGAATCATGAAGAAATTGAATTTGAAATGTACAAGGCGTTCCTCCACTCGAATCAAGGTAGCAGATGGTCGATGACTCGCCACCCTGGGAGTCATTGAGGATTTGCCCATCACTGTCAATGGGTTGACCACCACCGTCAATTTCTAGGTAGTGGACATTGAAGATATAGGTAGGAGTTACACAGCCATACTCGAGAGACCATGGTTGAAAAAGAGTGATGCAGTCAGCTATTGGAAGACAGGACACATGTCTTTTGGTGCTTCTAAGGAGAAGATCCCAGTGCAACCAGGTGCCACGGAACCAGAAGAAGAAGAGGAGCAAGACAGTGATACTCTCTCATCCTTGGTGTCCAAATCAATGGAAGAATCAGATGGGGGGAAGGAATTCTCAAAGGAGGAAGTTTACATGATGGGGGTGTCTCCGACCCCGCCACCTACAGAAAAGGTAACAGCTAGTCCTCAACAGCTTGAATCTATTGAGAGTGTTCTTAACGGAAGCAAGAACAGAAGAGGGAGAGAGAGAAACAGAGAGCCACACAAGTTTTGGTGGGTGCAGAACCAGCCTAATCTTCTTTTTCATTCATTTATATATGTGTTTGAGTATTGTACATAATCGGGGTAAAGACACAGTGACCTTTGACCCCCACAACCTCCCACTTAAAGGACAATGTGCCTTTAAGGGAGAACAACCAGTGAGCATACTATCCAATGCCCATCAATACACGACAATACTCAAACTACTGACTAGGTAGACTCTTCGTCAGCATATCTGCAGGGTTATCATCTGTATGAACCTTGACAAGCTCTATGCGCTTGTCCTCAAGTACCTCCCTGATGAAATGGTACCTGACCTCAATTTGTTTGGTCTTTGCATGAAAGACCGGATTCCGTGCTAGCTGAATAGCACTCATGGAATCACTATGCAATGTCGGTACACCTATATGAATCCCCAAATCTCCCACTAGCTGATCAAGCCATATAGCCTCCTTGCAACCCTCTATGGCTGCAACATACTCAGCCTCTGTGGTAGACAAAGCAATGCACTTCTGTGCGCGAGACATCCACGACACTGCACCACCTGCAAAGGTGAACACATAACCAGAAGTGGATCTCCTACTATCCATATGCCCTGCATAGTCTGAATCTGTGTACCCAAGTACACACATGTCTCCTTTACCAAAGTAGATGCACATCTCCTTGGTACCCTTCATGTACCTCATGATGCACTTAATTACCTCCCAATGCCTCTTTCCTGGATTAGCCATATACCGGCTAACAACTCCCACTGCAAATGCAATGTCTGGTCTAGTAGCTATCATAGCATACATAAGACTCCCAACTGCTAATGCATAAGGAACCTCGGCCATCATGGCCCTCTCCTCATCTGATTTGGGACTATCTGTATGACTCAGTTTCACATATGGAGGCAATGGAGTACTCACTGCCTTCCCCCCCTCCATATTGAAATGCTGCAATACTTTTGTAACATACTCTTTTTGTGAAAGCCAAAGGAGTTTCCTACTCCGATCACGCATGATGCGCATACCAAGAATATGACCTGCAAATCCCAAATCCTTCATATCAAAGGCCTCATGCAACTTGGCCTTTAACGCATCTAGCTCATAAGTATTCTTGCTAGCCAATAGCATATCATCCACATATAGTGCCAAGATTATCAGGCTATTATCCTTAGCCCTTTTAGTGTAGAGGCAGTGATCAATTTCACTCCTTCTAAAACCCTAGGACTAAATGAAAGCATCAAACTTCTGATACCATTCTCTAGGCACTTGCTTAAGACCATAGAGACTCTTCTTCAGCTTGCAAACTAAATGCTCTTTGCCCTTTTCTTCAAAGCCTTCCGGCTGCACCATGTAAATTTCCTCATGCAAATCCCCATGCAAGAAAGCTGTCTTGACATCCATCTGCATAAGCTCCATATCCTCTACTGCCACTAGTCCAAGCATGCATCTAAGTGTGGTCATCTTCACAACCAGAGAGAATATCTCATCAAAGTCCACACACTTCTCTTGCTTGAACCCTTTAGCAACCAAACAGGCCTTGTACCTAGGCACATCATCACCTGTGACCTTCATTTTGTAGACCCATTTACATGGCAATGCTTTCTTTCCATGTGGCAAAGAAACCAAGTCCCAAGTCTTATTCTTCATAAGTGAACTTATCTCTGATTGCATAGCATACTCCAACTTGCATTGATCCTCGCGCATCATAGCCTCTTTGTAGCAAGAAGGCTCCCTGCAATCAGTAAGCATCACATAGTCTACCCCTGGAATAAACTTATCAGGCGGTCTAGACACTCTAGAAGATCTTCTCAAGGGCATTTAAGCTTGCTGTCCCACCTACATATCAGCCACATTTGGCTCATCATTTCCACCAATAGATGATCCATCATCTACCCTTGATTGTATACCTGTGGGAGTACTTGGTGGTACCATTTCTTGCACATTTCGTGCATGGACAGCTTGCTGTCTATCAACATATGTAGGTGGATTCACATCCTAGAAAGTGATTCTCCTCATTTCCACATCCCTCATGGGTGCCTTATGCATCTTCTTCTCATTGAAGACCACATCATGGCTACGTATGATCCTCTTTGCTTCTAGATCCCAGAGACGATAGCCCCTCTCTCCACTTTCACCATAACCCAGAAAGATGCATTTCCTAGACTTAGGATCTAGCTTCTTTCAAAGCTCTTTTGGCACGTGTGCATATGCCTCACACCCAAATATACACAAATGAGAGTAAGAGGCTTCTTGCCACTCCATGCCTCTTTAGGAATACCACCATCCAAACTCTTACTAGGTGATCTATTGATCACATGCACTGCAGTCTTCATTGCCTCAGCCCAAAAACCACTAGAAAGACTTGCATTGGAAAGCATGCATTGCAACATTTCTTGAATGGTACGGTTCATCTTTTCTGCAACTGGATTTTGCTCTAGAGTACGAGGGGATGTGAGCTCCCTCTTAATCCCATGTGTATCATGGAAATGTTGAAAGTCATGAAAGAGATACTCTCCACCATTGTCAGTCCGTAGGCATTTAAGTGTTCTACCTGACTGATTCTCATCCAAGGCTAGCCATTTCTGAAATACCTGGAACACATCACTCTTCCGAGCTATAGCATAACCCCACACTTTCCTAGTTGCATCATCAATGAATGTCACATAGTATTCAGCCCTACCTAATGACCGTGTAGGCATGGGACCACATACATTTGAATGCACCAAATCAAGCATTTCAAACTCTTTTTTTCCCCTTCTTTTATGGGCTGATTTAGTCTGCTTTCCATAGAGATAGTGCTCACAAAATTCAAAATCAGAGAAACTCAAATGCGGTACATAACCCAAACGGCATAAGAGTTTCATTCCATTCTGGCTCATGTGCCCCAACCTGCAATGCCACAAAGAAGTGCTTGGCTGCTCGGTTATTGCAACAACATGATCAAATACCCCTAATACATGTAAGGGATATAAAGTCCCACACTTGGCACCCCTGGCCAAAAGCATAGAGCCCTTTTGAATTTTCCAACTCTGAAAGCCAAAAGTGGTGTGAAAACCACCATCATCTTGCTGACCCACTGAAATAAGACTCTTGGTCAACTTAGACACATGTCTCACATGTTTCAAAATAAATGCAGACCCATTTGCAAAAGAAAACTTTATGTCACCTACTCCCACTATGTCACATGCATAGTCATTTCCAAGATGCACACAACCTGTCTTTCCACTATCATAAGTGGAGAACCATTCCCTATGGGGAGTAACATGGAATGAAGCACCAGAATCCAAAATCCAATCCCGGGAATATGCATCATCTGAAGTGGTAAGCAACTCTGCAGATAAACTAGACATGAAGAGAACGTCATTGTCACTATCATGTGTGACTGCATTGATCTCCTCGATCTTCACTTTTCCTTTGTCATCCCTTGGACTCTCTTCCTTTTGATTTGCACCCCAATTTGCATTCTTTTTCTTATCCTTTTTCTCTCTTTTCAGCTTGTAGCAATCCTTTTTCATATGGCCCTTCTTGCCACAGTGGTAACACTCAATGTTCCATGCCCTGGATTTGCTACGAGACTTCCCTCTTTCTTGGGACTTCCCCCTGAACTGTGATCTGCCCCTTTGCACATTTAAGGCTACATCCTGCTTGTTGCCATCCATAGACTTCCGTCTAATCTCCTCGGCCAACAAGCTACCCACAACATCATCAAATTTCAATACTCCACTAGGTGCAGAGTTACTGACAGCTGTACGGAAGGTATCCCATGAGGATGGCAATGAACATAAGAGAAATATTGCCTTAGTCTCCACATCAAAATTCATCTTCTGAGCTTGAAGCTGGCTGAAAATAATATTGAATTCATTCAAGTGAGAAGTAATGGAGACCCCTTCCTTCATCTGCAGCTCAAACA
This sequence comes from Dipteris shenzhenensis, assembly GCF_047967505.1. Taxonomy (NCBI): domain Eukaryota; kingdom Viridiplantae; phylum Streptophyta; class Polypodiopsida; order Gleicheniales; family Dipteridaceae; genus Dipteris; species Dipteris shenzhenensis. The sequence continues at coordinate 47,247,132 of NC_141606.1, forward strand.
ACCTCTTCATGAGGTAAACTTTATTAGAGGCAGTTTCCTTCTCATAAGTGGCACACAGTTTCTTCCACAAATCTTCCGTAGTCTGCTCATTTACTACTGTGAAATAAACTGACTCTGCAAGATGAAGTCTAATAGTAGACTTTGCTAATGCATCCAACTCATTCCAATCATCCTCAGACATATTTATAGGCTTAGCTTCAATCCCTGCCAAGGGTTTAATCTACTTCTTTTGAATAAGCACATCCCTTATTTGTTCTTTCCACAAAGAAAAGTTTGTCCCATCAAACTTTTTAATGCTGAAAAACTCCTTTTCAGACATGGAAGAGGATGCCATGATGCAAATGAAACAAAATCCCAAATGCTAGTGCCTGCAAGAGAGAATCACACCAAATACCAGGTGCACCCAAATGTGTATGCCACAATAGAGTGAAATATCACCAAATCTCAAAGCTCAAAGCATCAAAAGATGCATCTGACTCATGTGCATATACTATGCATCCATATGAGCAAATCTGGCCCAAAAGAAAATGCCAACTACAATGGCAATCCAAAATGCCAATAAGTGCCAAATGACTCAAGCCTAAACACCGTCCACTAGCATATGCATTAATAATATCTCATCCAAGAGAGCATAGCACTATTAGTGCATCACCTGCAATGTGTCAAAGCTGTCCCTCAGCATAAAATAGCATCCATGTGCAAAGCGTCCATAAAAATAGCATCCCACAAGGCAATTTGGGCCTATCAGTGCATCCAATAAGGACCGCAATGCATCCAAATGGCCTATAAATCATCCACTGCAACCCAATGCATAACACGAATGAGCGCACACTGCTCAAAATGCAACCAGAGTGATCTACATAAGGTATGCTCAAGAAATCATAGTCCCACGGTGATGACTGCTACTGAAAATAGAACCTGAGATGCCTCAAAACATGGGCGCCATTGCATAATCGGACTTAGCAAAAAATCTGCAAATATCTCTCTTCTACCAAAACTCCAAAATCCCAACGGATGAGTGAGAAATGGGAGTCAACACTTATCCACTGCCATGTGGCATAAATCTAAGGTTTCAAAACCTTAGAATGAAAAATGCATAACAGAGAGACAAAATCGAATACACAGAGATCTATAACTCTGAAAATCCTCCACTGAATCGCACAAGAACTGACAGGTAGGGGTTTCTGGGTGTCCGGAATGCAATGGGATAGACGGTTTTGGAAACCGTGGTCTCAATCACTGGATCCAACACACGGACTGAAAAACGTTTTTGGAAACAGAGCTGTTTGTAAACTCCACCGGAGTGCGAATGATGAGCAACCTAGAAGTTTTAGGACCTCCTGAGTCCATCAGAACTGACAGATCTGCAAATGGTTGCTCCAAACTTGAGTTCCAACACCCGGGCAAAAAACACAGAAACTAACACAGTGAGTCAGAAATCCAATGAAATGATCCCAGATTCAAGAATGAAGATGTTTCCAAGCTCTTGAAGTGAAGTGGACACCAAAAGCAAGCAATAGTTGCCTCTATAAGTCAATATGGAGTCTCTGTCATCGAATGGAACAGGGAAAAGCTCAAAAAACGACTTTTTCTTTGAAAATACTTAACAGGCTCTCAAAACCACTTCGCAAAACCAAAGTGACTTTTCCAAAGGTTCCTCCAAGGTCTCTGCACACTCGGATGCAGGTAAAGTCACCCACAAAGCTTCCCAGAGAGCTTCTCCTTCCTCCCACAAAGCTGCTGAACTTCAAGCATTCACGCACGCTCAGCTAGATCACCCGGGCTCTGATACCAGTTGAGAGTGCTCTCAACGGAAGCAAGAACGGAAGAGGGAGAGAGAGAAACAGAGAGCCACACAAGTTTTGGTGGGTGTAGAACCACCCTAATCTTCTTTTTCATTCATTTATATATGTGTTTGAGTATTGTACATAACTGGGGTAAAGGCATAGTGACCTTTAACCCCCACATCTATGCTTTCCCCAGACCTCACTCCAAGTGAGAAAGATGAGTTCCTAGAAATGTTCAAAGATTTCCCTGACCTCTTTGCAACTAGCTACCACCACCTTCGCCATGTGACTGCCATAGAGCACAAGATAGAGTTGAAGCCTGATGTGAAGCCTGTGGCTCAGAAGTATCGGAGATTAGGGCCCCTGCAGACTGATGCTTTGTGCTTGGAGTTGCAGAAGCTTGTAGAAGCTGGGTTTATTGTTTCGATTCACAATACTGAATGGGTTCCACCAGTGGTAGTCACCCCAAAGAAAAACAACAAGTGGCGGGTTTGCATCCACTATAAGAAACTCAATGCAGCCACCAAGAGGGACCATCATCCTCTTCCCTTTCAAGACCTCATTCTTGAGAAGGTAAGTGGTCATGAGATGTATACTTTCTGTGATGGTTACTCTGGGTTTTATCAAATCAGAATTGCTGAAGAAGATGTGCTTAAAACCACATTTGCCACACCCTAGGGGACATTTGCATTCAAAGTAATGCCATTTGGCCTCACCAATGCTCCTGCTACCTTTCAAAGATTTATGCAGATGGTGTTTGCTCCTTATTTGGGGGATTTCTTGGAGGTGTTTTTAGATGATTTTTGTATATTCTCGTCATGTAAGGAGCATGTCATGAAGGTTAGGTTGGCCTTCCAAAGGGTCAATGATGTGAATGGTAGTCTCAACTCGGAGGAATGCACCATTGGAGCCACTCAAGGGAGGTTATTGGGACATATTGTCTCATCCGAGGGTGTTAAGCCTGACCCCAAGAAGGTAGAAGCCATCCTCAAGCTCTCCTCACCAACAACCAAATGTTAGGTATGCTCATTTGTCAATCTAGTAGGATAATATCGCCGCTTCATTGATCAATATGCTGCTTTGACACGACCCATGACTATGCTATTAAAAGATGGGGTTGATTTCTCTTGGGATGAGGATTATGATCATGGGTTTGCACAAATCAAGAATGCTCTAGCTTCAAAACCCATTCTATGAAATCCAGATTGGTCAAAGACTTTCTATATCAATCTTGGATTTGGTGAGCACACTCTGGCAAGTATTCTTCTCCAACAAGGGGAGGATCGGTTCATGTATCCTGTTCAATTTGCTTCTTGACAATTACTTGACACCGAACGATGCTACTCAGAGGCTGACAAGCATGCCTTGTCTTTGGTTTTCTGCATTGAGAAATTTAAGCATTATGTGGCTGGAAAGTCCATTATAATTTGTAGCAATGGTCTTGCAAAGCAGGTTCTTCAATCACTAAATCCCATGAAAAATGGTTGGCAGTTCTACAAGAATATGATTTTTCTTTCAAAATTGTAAAAGGGGGTTGTTCCAACTTGAAGAATGCTTTGATTGATTTAGAGGAGTGCCTCGATGTAACCCTTGTAGAAGCCATAGAAGTGGGGGTTCCATGGTATGGCGGTATCTACAGGTTTTTGACTACTTTCTCCTTTCCTCCAGAAAGTACTAGCTATGAGAGAAAGAAGATCCGCAGAGATAGTAGGCGCTACACCCTCTTTGATGGGGTGTTGTACCATCAAGTCATGGATGGGATACTAAGACGGGCCATTGATGCAGATGAAGTACCTAAGGTATTAAAGCATTATCATGATGGATTTTGTGGAGGCCACTATGCCAGTGACTATACAGCTAAGAAGATTTTACATGCTAGATACTATCGGCCGACCTTGTTCAAGGATGTCACTTTGTATTGCAAAACCTGTGAACCATGCCAATTCTTTGGTAGGAAGGATTTGCATCTTGGGCAACATCACCCAGTGATGTCCATCCATCCGTTTTAGAAATGGGGAATAGATTTTGTCGGGCCCTTGCCCATGATTGCCCGCAGAAGAAGTATCTTTTGGTAGCCACTCAGTATGTCACTAAGTGGGCTGAAGCTATCGCCCTCCCCGTTGTAAATGGTAAGGTAGTTTCAAATTTCATATTTGAACGTATCTGCACAAGGTTTGGGACACCCATGGAAATAGTCTCTGGCCATGGGAGTCCATTCTTAAATGAAGCAGTGGAGTTACTCATGGATCGCATGGGTATTGATCATCACACTTCTAGCATCTATTATCTAGCATTAATGGGTCAAACAGAGCGGACCAATGGCCTCCTTTGTAAAACAATGGGAAAAATGGCCACAGGGAACAAGAGCTAGTGGGATCAGAAGGTCACAGAAGCGGTATGGGCTTACAACATCACTCATAAAACATCTACAGGTCACACTCCTTTTGAGTTGGTATATGGTACTGAGGCCGTTTTACCACTAGAGATAGAGATTCCAGCTTTGAGATTGGCACAAGAACAGAGGATGACAAAAGATGAACATGTAGAGGCCCGGTTGGTGCAACTTGAGAAGATAGATGAAACCCAACGCCTTGCCCTACATCAAACAGAGATTCAAAAGAATCGACAAAAGGCCCGCTTGGATGCTAAGATTCACAAGGGATGGGAAAGACACTTTGCTGAGGGGGTTGTTGTGCTATACTTTGATAACAGATTGGACCACCAAATGGATAAGAGGTTTCTACCACTATGGACCGGTCCATACAAAGTCATTAAGGAACGTAGCAATGGGTCTGTACAAGTTTAGGAGGTGCATGAGCCATATGGTAGGAAGGTGATCAACAAGCGTTATCTCAAGCCCTTCTTTGTGCGTGATGGACCCAGACATGGAAATGCTGTGCATTCCTTGCCTGGGGGGGGGAACTGTTATGGATAAATTTGTCTAAGGAAAAAGGAATTAATATGTGTGTGTGTTTGTATGTGTGGCAATAGTATAACAAAACATGGTGTGCATAGGGCCCAGGGTTGAGGTGGCAGGGCATGACCATGTGCCACCCTTCCACGTAAGAGGACCCATAAGGTGTGTTGTACATAATCCATGGTAGTAATATTATAAAATGTAAGGTGGCATGGCTCCTCCATGTGCCACCCTTCCACCTAGGCTGCATTTAGTGAGATATGGCCCAAAGTCCATGGGAGAAGTACTCAAAGTCCATGGGAGAAGTAATATAAAATAGGTGGAGATGGATATAATATTGGGTTATTCCCTCCATATAGGACAGGCCCATGTGGGGGAGGTATAGAAGGTCCAAGAGAGCAAGTTAAATAATGGGGAAAGTAGGATGAGGTGGCAAGATTCCTTGTGCCAACCCTCCACTTGTCCTCCTAGATGTTTGAGCGTATTATAAAATTGGGAAGAGACCAAGGGAGTATCATAGACTTGAGATATGGGGCTTGATTTATGTGGAAAAATGAGGCAAAGGGTTGTCGCACACAATTGAGAGTGCATAACCGCCTAGCCCACATGGGAGACTTTTCCACACACACCATGCATGTGGGAGGATGCATTTATTGGGAGAGACCCCCTCTCTTGGCTATAAAAGGAGGCTATAAAAGGAGGGGACTATTCCTTGATGGGACACGCTCATTCTTGTAAAGCCACCTAGCTAGTACTTTGATTTCTCCCTTCCCTTCCTTTCAAAATAAGGCATGGTCCTCTTCCCTTGATGTCTCCATCTTTACATTCCTCCTCCCATCATGTACATGCTTCTCTTCCTCCTCTCCCTTTCCCCTCGTGTCATAGTCTCCCTCTTCATTTCCTCCCCTTCTAATTCCTTTTCCCCTCCCATGATAACATTTCGCCCTCACGTTCTCCTTTCCTCTATGGCCCCCACGCGTTGCCATGCTTAGCCTCTAGCCTCTGGTCCTGATTTCTTTTCCGGCTAATAACACACACACACGCACACACACGCACACACATACACACACACACACACACACACACACACACACACACACACACGTGTGTGTGTGCATGCAGACACACTATTAGCTAGAAAAGAATTCGAGGCATGATGCTAGATGCGAGGCATGGTGACACTCGAGGGCCATAGAGGAAAAGGGAATGTGAGGGAAGAAGCATTAACATAGGTGGGAAAAAAAGATTAAGAGGGTTGGGAATGAAGAGAGAGACTATGCCACAAGGGGGAAGGGAGAGAGGGAAGAGGAGCATGTACATGATGGGAGGTGGAATGTAAAGATGGAGACATCAAGGGAAGAGAGTGATGCTTTATTTGAAAGGAAGGATGGGGAGGGGGGATATCAAAGTACTAGCTAGGTGGCTTTACAAGAATGAGCGTGTTACATCAAGGAATAGCCCCCTCCTTTTATAGCTAAGAGAGAGGGTCTCTCCCAATAAATGCATCCTCCCACATCCATGGTGTGTGTGGAAAAGTCTCCCATGTGGGCTAGGTGGGTACACACTCTCAATTGTGTGCGACAAGCCTTTGCCTCATTTTTCCACATAAATCAAACCCCATATCCCAAGTCTAAGATACTCCCTTGGTCTCTTCCTAATTTTATAATACATTCAAACATCTAGGAGGACAAGTGGAGGATTGGCACAAGGAGTCTTGCCACCTCATCCTACTTTCCCCATTATTTAACTTGCATACTTTGACTATCTACACCCCCCCCACATGGGCCTATCCTACATGGAGGGAATAATCCAATATAATATCCATCTCCACCTATTTTATATTACTTCTCCCATGGTCCTTGGGCCATGTCTCACTAAATGCAAGCATGGGGCCGCCTAAAGCTTTGGGATGGCCAGGATGGATTACCACCCACATGATCCTAGAGTTGCCACAACACTCAAGGCACAAGCAAACATCACTTTCCCTTTTGATCCTAGTGGCTACCATGGAGTATGCTTCGTTTTACCAGCATGGGGCCTTGGGATCTTACCATCACCTGCAATTTTGAGGACAAAATTATTTTTTCGAGAAGTGGGTCAAGTTAGTGGGGGTTAGGATAATTAGTATTTGGGGTGTTTGCAAGATAGAGGGGTCTAAAGGGCCAAGGAGATACTATATACCATCCTCTCATGTACAAGATACTTTTTTATGTGACATCTAATCCTATCTACTCTCCCTTCTTCCATCCTGCCTATGCTCACTCACTTTCTCTCCCTCTCTTTCCTACTCCCTCTCAATCTCTCCCTCTCTATCCCCTCATCCTTCTCTCTCTTCCTCTCTCCTTCCCTGTCTCCTCTCTTCTCCTCCCTTCCTTCTACTATTCTCTCCCCATCTCCAAATCTACCCCTTCCCCCTTCTCTACACAAAGCTAATCTAGAGAGCCGCCATATAATTTTGGACCTGCCTTTGTGTTTTGATACACCTACACATTTGATGCAGCATCTCGATGTACTTTGGAGCTATTTTGTTGAGCCGCTTCAAGTTATACCTTTGCACTTGGCACCCCTACAGCTACCTCTTTGAGGATATCATAGCCTAATCTCTAAGCTGCTCAACATTGGCACTTTGCTTCTCAGGATAAGGGGTTGGGAAAAGAATGATGACCACCACATATGGAGCCTTTACGTTCTATTGCAAAAGTCATGAACTATTGCCTCTAGCTCAACAACTTGAACTCTTGCCATGGCCTTCTTTTATCATCTAAAAGGAGGGAAAGACTGATGATGATGCAAACTCAATTAGCATTAGATGCAATCATCAGATGGCTTGAGTATGAATTTTGGGTTCAACCTTGAAAATGATCCATGTATTTGTGCCTTGCATGTCCATGAAATCTGGGTCTGTGGATGGCATTTGGATTTGGGTCCCGGATAAGACCTAACCCCCTCCTTGGATTTCAAACCTTGGATGTATTTTAAGTTTCATACAGTGGAGTTTGGGGACTGAACCTAGCTTCCAACACTCTTTAGTATGCACACACTATGGCCTCACGGGAGCTGACTTTAAGCTCACCTTTACTCTGGTTGTAGTTTTTGCATACATTATGTGCTTGATCTATCTTTGAACTACTTGTCAATGCATGGCATTATTGTCTCCACACTATCTAGCTCGGGCTTGTAAAAGCCCTAAACTCTCCCAAGGGAAGATGGGTTGAAAGAGGATAGAGAGGAGTAGGTTGAAGCTAAAAATAGCACGCCAAAAGAGCAATGGCAGCAATTTCTAGGTGGGGGAATCCCAAGACGTTTGGTCTGGGAGTGCCGCATTCATAGCCTTTTGCCAATCAAACACAAACAATCTCTTAGGTGTGCATAACACATCAAATCACAAGATTCTGCTTTGTAAAAGATGTCCCTAGCATAGCTAGTGCACATACCCATCTCTTACATCCTCAAATAGATGATTGACATATGCTTCAACTCCAAGACTATTGATCCACATACGAAAAGTTCTCTTCTCTAGAATCTTGCTCATCATCAAAGATCATTTTTGCGAAGGAGAATTTGTTTATCAACCCATCGTGTAAGCATAACATAAAGATACTACTCAACAATGATCTTTAACATTAATTAGTATTTTCTGTTGTTTAATCTGCATTTTGCTAGCTATTGTTAGGTTAAAAAAAAAGAATAATCCAGCAAAGGAAACACACAACTATATCCATCATGTGCATGAAACACTCCCACTTAAGTATACAAAAAAGACGCACCATAAGGAGGATAAATTCTACAAAAAATGAGTAAAATCAAGCCCACCTAAAGACTTCAAGCATGTCAACCAAATACACAGCTAGCAAATGATGTCTTCTATCATTCTGGCTTCAATTATGGCAATTAAATAGAAGCCAGAACATAATCTTCAAAAAGGATGCTCAATATGCTTTAGATTTAAGTGTGGATGAGCATGAAAGGCTGAGCATAGATGAACATCAAGATGCGATCACAATATTAAGCAATGGAGAGGCATTGTAGTGATGGAGATGCCATGGAGAGAGAAGGTAGAGCTAGAGAGACTAAGGACATAAGCGTATCAATGTATGGGCCATGTGCATGTTTACAAAGATTGGAAATCTGCATATGCAAGGTATGAGATGCTTTGACCTGTGTTCTTATAACTAGAAAATACAACTTATCAACATCAATAGCCTACCCAATCTCTTTTGAATTTTGGACAATCTGAGTCTTCCTTAAGTTCTATCTTTCTTGCATAGCTCAATCCCCTACCCACACACAACACAAAAAACCTAAAAAAAGGCACGTCTCTTATGTGTAAGAGGTGTGCCACAATGCCTCTAATGCCTCTAACACCTCTTATGGTAAGGGATTCATTTCCACATGGTAAGGTACCGAAAACACGAGGTGTGCAATCTACTTCTCGACGTTCCAGAAGTTCTTCGAGATCTTGCAAAAGAGCTACTAATCCTTACATTGCACATGGATCCGACAGCCATTTGATCATAATGCAGCACCATGGATTTGTAGATGGATCTATCATCGTTTACGGTAGAGCAAGAAGAGCAGAGCATTGAATATCATAACGCAAAAGACAAAAATGACAAAATGATGGGAGTCCTAACCTTCGATCCTGATGAAGGATTGAGAACCGCCGAGCTAGGGATGGGGATCTATGTTCACTTGCCAAGATGATGATGCTTGCTTCCTGTATTTTTGCTTCCTTTTGCTCTTCCTAGCGCTTGCAGTCATTGCCTTCTATGCTTCCTATTACGGCTGGGATACACAAGCTTATAAATAGCTATACGTGAGTTGTTGGGGTGGGGACAAAGTACATAGGGCTGGGCAAGTTGTAGGAGCTTGGATTCGAGTAGGACAAAGGTCAGTTTGTGTAGATGGGGCTTCAAGTGAGTAGGGGAAGTAGGGGAAGCAAGCTGTGTGGGGAAGCATATAAAAAATGTCCAAAGTTGCCCCAAATACCCTTTCCTGCCTTAAGCCTTGATTTTTCACAAGGGGACCTTAATTTTGGCTAACCACATCGAGTGACACTCACACCTTGGAGCTTTACCTATACTAGTGTGAAACTTGTAGCATGTCACAGGGTAAATTATTGAAGTCAATTCCTCCGATCTCTATCAAGTTGACCTTCAATCTCACAGGAAATATTGTTGCAGTGACAGTGATGATACGTTCTACATCCTATTGACTGAGTATTTTCCGACGCAGGAGATTGACAAATCTCGCCAACACCATTCCCAGCATTGGCTAGAGTAAGGGGGATGCTTTGCCATGTGAGCATGTAATGGCATGTAAACTCCCTCTCTCTATCATTGTCTCCATGTCTCTCTCCTCTTTTGTTAACCAGATGATTCTTTGTCTTTGTCTTTGATCTCTTTGGGAGTCTGAGCAAGGACTCGACATTTCAAGGTGGAGTGCGGTACCTAGGTATTGGTAGCTTTTGCAAGTCACGGTTTGCTGAACGAGGCAAAGGAATGGATCGAATATGGGTTGGGTTGTTCAATAAAAGTGTAGCTATTGGTATAGCGATAGGGCCATTGTCCAAAAGATGCCAGTATTGCATTTATATTTAAAGATGGTGTAATGTAACACAATAGAGAAGCTTCACATGCTTAAGATTGCAAGTTTAGATTTATAATGTTAAGGATGTCCCAAAACTTAATTGTCCAAGAATAATGCCTTGGTACTAGTAGTAGCATCATTTCTAGCTTGAACCACGTGCTCTAAGCTCTTCATAATCATATTCACATGCCATTATGATAAAACATGAAATCTGGATCCATCATAGAAGCATGTATTAGAAAGAAATACATCTAAATGCATAAAAATTCCACAGTTTAGGATTTCATTATCCTTAAGGAGGCACCTCAAAACAGTAGCTCAATACCATGCATGATTAATTTGCAACCTTGAAATTTCAACATGAACATCACTTTTTTATTTCGATCAATGTGACTTAGTGTTGAATAATGCAACAATGATATAATGTAGCTCTCCTCTTGCATAACATCATAACACATGATCCATGGGAGTAATTACAATGCTTCATGGAAACATCCCTCATTAAAATGGCCCTAAATGTAGTCCTTACAAGAATTATGCATCATCAATCAATTCTTAGTAAGCCTACATTGAATTTTTTTGGATATATATTTGGATATATGGAAGAATATACGTGTTTTAAAATTAGAAAAATATAATTAGCCTACGTTATATACCTTATACATTTTACAATTATTATGTATATTCTCATTTTTAATATACAAACATTTTCCTACATGGAAAATACAATATTCTTGCTCATATAGACAACTTATTACATATAAGTATAAAAAATGTAAATTCTTGCTAATTTACTGTATAGGAAACATAGAATCCACTTGATTCTATAATATTATAATATACAAAGTCACATTTCCTTGAACGGATCTCATTTCCTATATAGGAGACATAAAATCCACTAGATTTTCCATATAGAAAATCACATTTCCTATATAGCATTTTGTTGCCTATATATAAAATCTAATTTATTTTATAGAAAAGACCTTATTTCCTATATAGGAAACATAGCATGCAATTGAATTTCCTATACAGCATATAGGAAAGAGAATTTCGTAGATGAAGAGGAGAAAATCCTTATTTGGATCTAGGAAATTCACAAAGATGGCCCATACAAGCACGTCTGCCAAGAAAGTCTACAAAATAAAAAAGCTTCCAAATCTAAATTATAGACTTTGGTCTATAAAAATAGAGATTTCATTGAATTATAATTATCTCTGAAATGTTGTTGATGGCACCTGTAGGCAACCTAGGAGTTTGAATAAAAGATACATAGTTGTCAAAGGCCAAGGTAGTATCAATCAGAGGTGTCAGCACAGATTCATCTACATTTGCCCAAAAGCATCAGAAACCTACCAATGTGCAAAGGCCTTGCTAATAGTTCTAGTAGCAAGGATGCCTCTTTATCAAAGAGAGATCAAAGTAATGTAATCACCCAAATGGTGGCCAAGCTCTAAATCCATGGAGGTCACAAAAGTCTAAAGGGCAGCCAAATGAAAGGTGATGTGAAGATAAAAGATCCAAGATCCAAGGATGTGAAGATAAAAGAACTAGTCAACCAATCATCATGGATCCGAGAAAGAAGGCTTTGCAAAAAGCCCAACTCTATAGTTGTTGCTGATACTACACACCAAAGTATTCCAATTATGCCAGTATGAAAACCTAGCATTGCAGAGGCCTTTATTGCTGTCAACAATGGTTTTGTAATCATCTAAACTTGATTCTTTATTGATCTGAAATGTCTCTCTGCAAATGACATCAAATGGCTATGATACTTTGACGAGGCATTAAAATTATCGATTTTAAGGCCTGATCAAAGTATTTTGTCCATCAAATACCATTTTCAGGGCTACAACCACATCAATGCATGTTTTTGAATACTGATGCATGATGCATGGGGAAAACCTAGAAAATGTCCATTCCATGCCATGCAAATGACACCAAATGGCCATGATACTTTGCACAAGCCTTGAGCTCACCCATTTTACTGCTTGCACAAAGTATGATGCTTATCGAATGTCATTTGCATGGCTAGAAGTTGGCAGATGCATGTTTTTCAATGACCATGCATGATGCATGGTGCGAAACTAGGAAATATCCAATCCAATCCATGAAAATGACATTGAATGGCCATGATTCTTTGCATAGGATTTGAAATCACCTGGTTTGAGGCTTTTGAGAAATATCATGCATATATAATACCATATGCATGGCTAGAAGTACAACGATGTATGTTTTAAAAGGTGCAAGGTGTGGTAAAATAAGAGATATGATAAAAAAAGGCAACACTCACCCTAAAACAGAGCCTCCTAGGCTAAAAGATTTTGTAATCCAATACAAGTCATCATTTATTAAACCTAGTAAGAAACTAGAAGTGAGAGAAGTACTAAAAGATTTAGGAAATGCGAAAACAAAGGAAAACTCTGTTTTCATCAGCATAGGTGCCGGTATATACTGATGCCTATACTGACTCAGATAAAATTTCAAAAAGCAAACCCAAATGCCTCTTTTTTCACCACACCTCTCTTGTTTGAGATCTTGCCAACTTTTGCCTCTTCCTCATGAACTTTCCACCATCTCCCTACCCTCCCCTGCCATCCCTACACCACCCACACCACTGTTGGCCCACTCCCCTCCACTCCAAGCTTGAAGAAGAAGATTTCTATTTTAGGAACTAAAGAAGTGGATGATATTTTGAGTGGTTTGTCTTAAAATTTCTTCTTCTAGGTAAGCTTCCAAACCCTTTCATTTGCATAAGAGTAATCTTTGGAATCTGCATTGTGTGTTTACACATTTCTTATGTCTTTGTGGTTGCACAAAAGGCAAATATGATATTTTTCTACGACCCAAGGGAGATGCTGCCAAAATTTCCCAATTACTTACTTGCTTGATATGATTGCATCTTGTTGCTTGCTTGAGTTCGTTGCTTTCTTGGTATCTTGGTGTCTTGTTTTTGTTCTTTCATTTCTCTTGTTTGTTTTGATTACTTTGTTGCTTGATATTGTTGCCTTTTACTCATTGCTTGATTTGTAGCATAACTTTTAGCACTCATGCACAATGCATGGTAAGAAATTTGAAAATACACATGCCCAACCATGAAATCTTTGAAAGGTACTAGGAGCATTGGTGAGGCCAAATGGCATTACTTTGAATGCAAACATCCCCCAGGGTGTGGCAAATGTGGTTTTAAGCACATCCTCCTCAGCAATTTTGATTTGATAAAACTCGGAGTAACCATTACAGAAAGTATACATCTCATGACCACTTACCTTCTCAAGAATGAGGTCTTGAAAGGGCAGAGGATGATGTTCCCTCTTGGTGGCTGCATTGAGTTTCTTATGATCGACGCAGACCCGCCACTCGTTGTTTTTCTTTGGGGTGACTACCACTAGTGAAACCCATTAAGTATTGTGAACCGAAACAATAAACCTAGCTTCTACAAGTTTTTGTAACTCTGACCGCAAAGCATCGGTCTGTAGGGGCCCTAATCTCTGATACTTCTTAGCCACTGGCTTTGCATTAGGCTTCAATTCTATCTTGTGCTCTATGGCAGTCACATGGCGAAGGTGGTGGTAGCTAGTTGTGAAGAGGTCAGGGAAATCTTTGAACATTTCTAGGAACTCATCTTTCTCACTTGGAGTGAGGTCTGGGGAAATTATAGATTCAAGCTGTTGAGGACTAGCTGTTACCTTTTCTGTAGGTGGCAGGGTCGGAGACACCCCCATCATGTAAAGTTCCTTCTCTGACAACTCCTCCCCCCCATCTGATTCTTCCATTGATTCAGACACCGAGGATGAGAGAGTATCACTGTCTTGCTCCTCTTCTTCTTTTGGTTCAGTGGCACTTGGTTGCATCGGGATCTTCTCCTTAGAAGCACCAAAAGACATTGTTCTGTCTTCCAATAGCTAACTGCATCACTCTTTTTGTGGTGGTCAACCCATTGACAGTGATGGGCAAATCCTCAATGACTCCCAGGGTGGCGAGTCGTCGACCACCTGCTACTTTGATTCGAGTGGAGGAACGCCTGGTGCATTTCAAATTCAACTTCTTCATGATACGGGGCACCATGAAATTACATGCAACTCCCCCATCAACACACACACTTTTGATATGGCAATTATCTATGATGACATCTACTATATGCGGGTGCCAATCAACTTCTTCAGAGATAGAAGAAATCTCTCGTACCTTTCCCTTTTTTTTACTCTTCCTTGTTGGGAGCCCTTGCTACAGCTCACATCTCACCTTAGGCTTAATGCTATTAGTTGAGGAAGCGTGATGCTCAAAGACTGATGAGCAAGGTCCTGAACGACTAAATAGTCACTCTTGCCCTGAGCCAACAGGAAAATTGGAGGGCGACCACTTGCTCCTGCGAGATATTTTAGTCTTCTCTGTTGGTGGGTCTGCCATCTCAGCATTTGAGGGCTCTGAGAAGGACACCTTCTTCTTGGGGTAGCCCCGGTCCATGGTTGGGAGAGGGGTCTAAGGTGGTACGACTTCTCTTCTCGAGGTTAAGGATCTCTACATCAGAATCTTCGGTGCTTGACTCACTTAGAAGATTCACCCTTGGAATATTGGGACATTTGGTGCGATAATGACCCTTCTGGTGGCAGTCGTAGCACACAACATTGGCACCTTCTCTTGGAGGGCGATTGGCTTGATTTTTGATGCCTACCACCTCAAGCCGAAGATCATTCAGGGCCTTGGCTAGGTCATTGACATCGGGTTCTTTAGCAGGAGGGGCCAAGGGAGTAGGAAGGAGGGACGCTCGTGGGTGAGGCTTGGGAAATCTTCCAGGTGGAGGGTGAGGATATACACCTTGTTGAGGGTAAGCATCTAAGGGAGGACCATACATTTGAGGTGGAGGCGGTGGATACATCCTTGCTGAGGGGTGGGGGTATGCCCCTGAGTTGGACCCCCCAGGTTGTTGTTGCAAGAATTGAGGGGGTTGCGAAGGGACAATCGTCTTCTTTGAAGGGGGTTCAGATTGAACTTTATCAAACTTTTGAGCAATCTCATGTGCTAGCACCATGGTTTTTGGATTCTCCCATTTAAGCTTGAGGCGGAATTCATCACTTGCTCCTACTATGAGGTAGCCTAGCACATGTTGAGTCATTCCAGCTCGAAATCCGACATTGTCCTCCTACATGGCAATTAAACAGTCTAGGAGCACAGCCGCTCGATCCACATATTGATGCACCATCTCACCTTCTGACTGCTTTCTAGGAGCACAGCCGCTTGATCCACATATTGATGCACCGTCTCACCTTCTGACTGCTTTAGGTTTGCCACTTGTAGGTACACATTCTCCGACTCCTCTTCTTTGCTGAAATACTCAATCATAACTGCTATCAACCTCGGCCAACTTTGGCGAACGTCTTCAGCCTGCTTCTCATACCATACTTGAGCCAAACCCTCTAGAAATGTGGGAAGAACCAACAGCCATCTATCTTCAGTAAGAAAGTTGAGAGAAACACAACGGCCCTTGAAGGCCACCAGATACTCATTTGGATTTTCTTCAACCTGTCCACAGAACATGGGAATGTCAGCCATGCTTGGAAAAGAGAGATGAAATGAGGCTTATCTATTGGCAAACAATGGAAAGAGGTAGCTTGAACTGAAAATCAGGTGAAGATACATCCACAAAGCACACATAGGTAGAGTAGGGTGTGACTGGTGTATTGTGAAATACTACACAGGAAGAATCTTTAGCATAGAATAGCTCATAAACAATCTTAAAAGGACCAACCCTCATGATATTTCATCCATCTTTACAAGCAAGGGTTAGAGACGCAGTGCTGCATGAGGTTGTTCATCAAGGCAAACAAGAATGCCATGACAAATGTCAATAGTTGGAGAGCTTGCACATCACCTTCAACTTCTTCCAGTTCTTGTAGTTGCCATGCTATTTCTTCAAGGGGTGTGTGGTCTGGTATCCTTCTTTTGAGCAATGTCCTTGAGGACCTTTCTGTGATCTTCCGAAGTCAGTAAACTCGTATCAAATATGCCCAACACTTAGTTTCATGGTGACCACAACCTTTGCATTCCTTACAAATGATCACCCTCATTCGTGGCTTGCGACTTTGTTGGGGTGGTGCTTCCACTCGCTTCATGCGTGATTGAAGTACAAGCTTCACGTGCCAAGAAATCAGCAACTAGATTTTGAGCTCAAGGGATATGTTGAATTTTAACCTCTTCAAATTGTTGGCAAAGTTCCAATGCTTGTTGATGTCATGGAAGTAAGCCTTCGCTCCACACTTTCCACCTTTCACTAACTTGTTCACACATGAGTTGAGAATCTCCTTGCACGTCAAGTTGCTTGATGTGATGTTCTTGCATCTTTTGTAGCCAAAAAATGAGTGCCGAGTACTCAACTTGGTTGCAAGTACTTGCTAGTGCAGACTTGCTATAATAATACACCTCACCCCCTAGTGAAGTGAGCTTCACACCCACACCAGTAGCCTTGGTCGAAGGTTTGTATGCTCCGTCAAATTGAAGGAGCCAAGATGTCATCACACCAAGACTAAAATCCGAACATCCCAAGTTTCTCGCTAGTCCAAGATAGGTAGAAGGATAGGGTGGGGAGAAATCAATACTTGAGCAAGATGTTCAACACCAAATAAACTTGCAATCCTTTGTTGATAGTTTATCTTTAGACCAAAAAGAATTACAACTTGAAGCTCAAAATGAGGCACAGAGGGTTGATTAGGTACAAAGGGATTCCTTGGTCGAAACATTACCAACCATAGCCGAGCCCTAGAAACCTTTGTAGTGAGATCGAGAAGAAATCATTCAAGACGAGCGTATCCATAGGAATTAATAAGCAGATGTGCCAAATCTCCCTCGAAGCTTGGGGAACATCCCACCCTTCAAAGAATGTCACCCTTTTAATTACCTCTGATGCAGCAAGTAGCTTGATCACCGCACAATGAGTAGAATTGAAATCAAAGTCCTCCCAGTGTATCACTAGTTCTTCACCTTGAATCATCCATGGTGTATAATCCCACCCGTCGTCTCCTTGAGCAATGCATTGTACAATCAGTTGTTGAAGATCGACATGAAGATCAAGAAAGAGATCTTGCCAATTGGTAGCCGTAATGAGCAGAGGACCAAGCACCAAATCCTTGAACTCGTTGAGAAGTGACATAAATATCCACCCTCCTCGTGGCGTGCCGTCCAAGGAGTGAACTTGAAAAAGTTCAGAATCTATGATCTAGTATGTGATATGAATAGAGCACATGAAATGAAGTATTTTTGCTTTTTACAACAAGAGGAAACTCCCTATTGTTAGAGTGTTACAGTTCATGAGATTTCACCATATAAGCAATAGCATTACACTTTCATCACTTCCTATTTACTGGCCCATTGAAGTCTTCCTTTTGTGAATGGGGAGGTCTTGGGTTCAATTCCCACTCCTTAATAAAAAGAGAGGAGAGGAGAGGAGAAGAGAAGAGAAAGAGAAGAAGAAGAAGATAGAGGGGAGGCGCGAGGTCTATTGTAGATGCGTAGAAGAATAAGAAGATAGGGGGGGGCACGAGGTCTGTTGCAGATGTGTAGGAGCAGTTTTGTAGGTGCGGTTGACAAAAAGACACGTGGCACGACACAGAAGACGTGCAGGAACCCAAAAGATGCGCAGGAACTGCAGGCTAAAGGTGCAAAAATTGAGAAGTTCTGCAGCCATAGAGATGGAGAACTGCGAGTTGAAGGCACGCAGATTGGAGGTGCAGAAGTAGAGAACCGCACATGGAAGGTGCTGCAGAACTACGCCCAGCCGTAGGAGTAACGAATTTTATGTCACTAGCCGTGGAGATTTCGATCCCAGCAGCCACACCAATACTATTAGCTAGAAAAGAATTCGAGGCATGATGCTAGATGCGAGGCATGGTGATGCTCGAGGGCCATAGAGGAAAAGAGAACGTGAGGGAAGAAGCATTAACATAGCTGGAAAAAAAAAGATTAAGAGGGGTGGGAATGAAGAGAGGGACTATGCCACAAGGGGGAAGGGAGAGGGGGAAGAGGAGCATGTACATGATGGGAGGTGGAATGTAGAGATGGAGACATCAAGGAAAGAGAGCCATGCTTTATTTGAAAGGAGGGATGGGGGGGGGGGATCAAAGTACTAGCTAGGTGGCTTTACAAGAATGAGCGTGTTACATCAAGGAATAGCCCCCTTCTTTTATAGCCAAGAGAGAGGGTCTCTCCCAATAAATGCATCCTCCCACATGCATGGTGTGTGTGGAAAAGTCTCCCATGTGGGCTAGGTGGATACGCACTCTCAATTGTGTGCGACAACCCTTTGCCTCATTTTTCCACATAAATCAAACCCCATATCCCAAGTCTAAGATACTCCCTTGGTCTCTTCCCAATTTTATAATACGTTCAAACATCTAGGAGGACAAGTGGAGGGTTGGCACAAGGAGTCTTGCCACATCATCCTACTTTCCTCATTATTTAACTTGCATACTTTGACTATCCACACCCCCCCCCATGGGCCTATCCTACATGGAGGGAATAATCCAATATAATATCCATCTCCACATATTTTATATTACTTCTCCCATGGTCCTTGGGCCATGTCTCACTAAATGCAGGCATGGGGCCACCTAGGTGGAGGGGTAGCACATGGAGGAACCATGCCACCTTACCAATTATAATATAACTACCATGGATTATGTACAACACACCTTATGGGTCCTCTTACATGGAAGGGTGGCACATGGTCATGCCCTGCCACCTCAACCCTGGGCCCTATGCACACTATATTTTATTATACTATTGCCACACATACAAGCACACACATATATTTATGCCTTTTACCTTGGTCAAATTTATCCATAACAACACACACACACACACACACACACACACACACACACACACACACACACGCACATTCCCTTCCCATGGGAGGGTGGTGAAGGTGAGTGGTATATAAGTGCTTCTCGAGAAAGCATCATTGATCCTCATATTACATAGAGGGCCACACTACCAATTAGGTAGCATTGAGGAACCCCCATAATGCAAGATAACCCATAACCCCCAAGGGGGAAATAGGGATCATTTGATAGAGGGACCGGTAATGGATGCATGGGCTCTTGCTTTATAGAACTAGGGAAGATGGTCAACAATGTGAATGATAAAACACTCCCAATGGACCCTTGGGTGACTAAGAACCCATATAGGATTTACCATACCATGGTGGGAGCACACTCCAATTAGAAAATGGGTAGCATATAGACCTAATTAAACACATAAGGGTTCATCTTTTTATTTGACCCGAGAGGATTCAGCTCATGCACATTGGTATCCAATGAGGGAGACCCCTAGGACTAGTGGATAAAAATATTAACCAGAGTACAAGGAGGGGATATGTGGATATTCGAGGACTCCCTAGCATAGGGATAGTCCCGTTATAGTTTTAGCACATGGGGAGATAAGGGGTATTGAGGCACCATCATTAAAGGAGAGCATGAAGTGAGAGGATAGCACTTGGGCACCAAGAACTAGGAGAAAATGGAGGATTCGGCACCCAGAACTCAAGATACCATTTGATGCAAGGCTTCAATCCCTACACATTAAGCGAATACACTTGGGGGCCTTGGGGGTAGATGGATTGAGAGAGGGAAGCAAGAGCTTATGGAGAAATGTTCAACTATAGAGGCTAGCAACAAACGGCCCTAAGGGAGATGAAGCAAATGTAGAAGACTATCGGCAACCTGATCCTACATGCTCCCTTCCAAGGTGTGGTACGGGAGATAGCACAGGGATACAAGGACGATGTGCGATTCAGCACAGGAGCTATGGGAGCACTCCAAGAGGTTGTGGAGCAAGTGCACCACTCTGCTTGAGGATGCCACTTATGTGCCATCCATGCAAAGCACATCACAGTCATGGATAAGGACATGGTCTGGCGAAGTGGCTACTAAGTGACCCAAGCTTGAAGCCCAAGATTCTCTTACAGCCCACTCTTACGACTTAGACCACCCCCTGCCCTTGAAGGCACTATGTTGTATCTAAGGCCCAAGGGCTGATCTTTTTTAATAAAATATATCCACATTCTCTACACTATCTCATTGTTGTATATTCTCCATTTCTATGACTGAAGTAACTAATCATTTTAATGTAAGTTTTGAATTGTGTCAAATCCTGAAGGAATTTCACCGTCGCATAGAAGGGAAAAGTGTTCGAGATGTCGCCAGGACCCCAGAAAGCCCAAAACTGACTTGCCAGATGCCCAAATTCATGCCGTGGTTGTTTTGGGCTTTCTAGGATCCTGACGATGCCCCTGACACTTTTCCCTTCTATGTGACGGTGAAATTCCTTTAGGATTTGACAAAAATGAACTTTTGATACCCAGAATTGGTGAAAATGATACTAAATTGGCTAGAAATGTATTAAATTAACACAATTAAAATGATGGAGAAAATATATCATCAACGATTTAAACAAAACACAATGGAATTCATGATCAGCTACTACGATAACTTAAAACAAATAATAAAGACATGTAGTCATGTATCCATTGAAATATCCATTTAAATATATGTTTATATATACAAAAGGCCTGATAGGCTATCTTTCTCCATGGCTAGTTTGAGTACATCAAGAATAGGGGTCTTTGAATCCCCTAGTGGATTCCTAGATATAAATCTAGCCACAACAACATTAACATCGTTCTCTCCTGCTACCAAAGACATAGCCGTTGCCGTCAATGCCCTGCCATGAATGTTCGATCCAAAGGCATTGATAGCAGCTTGGCAATGTACCAAAATGACTTTGTCAACATTCCGAGTAATGTTGGAGTATCCAATAGTGCACGGCAATGCCTTGCACTTCAACATCTCCAAAGGACCTCAAGGAGAAAATTTGTTGTGAAAGAGCATGATATGCTCTATGACTTTGCCAAGGTAATGGGCCAAAGAATGATCTCGCCCAAATGCGTTGCAAACATTACCCCATCGAGATGAGAATTCATCAAGCTCAAACATGCTCAAACACGTTTTGTAACAATTCAACAAACATTAGAAGACCAACAAAACAAATTATATTGAAAGAACATCAAAATAAAAAATATTGTTTGAACTTACCACTACAGCGTCATCGGATTCTATCCCTTCCTCATTTGCAATGTTGATGGAACCAGGTGTTGTGTGATGTTCCATCTGGGAGGTGGACACTTTCTCTTGACCTGTGTTGGAGGTGAAAGATTCTGCATGAGAGGGTTGTGCACCGTATATGGACATGTCTGCATTCCTCATTGAAACCAATGTCATTAGGAGAAAGTCTTCCATTGTCTGGTCTTCAGAACTTAAAATCCCAAGATATTTGACACTTTCTTCAACATCAAACCACTTCGACACGACTCCAAGTGCCTCATCCTTTCGTAGTCCAGAAAGAACCTCTATGTCATGGAGGAATATGTACTCTTCTCCATCGATGATGAGGGCAAACAAGGACCATAATTTTGATTCTGGGTCAATGGTCTCTGATGTAGATTCTTGCTCTGCTAGGGGCTCTTGAAGTAGGCTCAATGCTTAAGCTGCTTCCATCTCCTCTGTTGCATCATCATCAAGACTCTCTTCCATGTACATGTTTAAGTCTAGTCTAGGGACGACCAGATCAGCAGTTCTACTAGAGGGGGTGCTAGACGATGAGGCTTCTTCCTCTAAATTGCCTTCTTGGAGAAGGAAGATGAATGTCTTATCCCATGAAAGAAATTTGGTGCCTGTATTTCCTATGATCCCTGCGTCTAGGGTGTCTTGAACTTTGACTGTCCTAAACCCTTCGTCTGTAAGGTTGTCACAAAAGTGGGCCAAGCACTTTACAAACTTGGGTTCCTTTATGATCATATACTTTATGTAATCTATGGGAACCCATCTCTTTGAAGAGTGGTCAAGTGTATAAGAAAAATTTGAGAAATTATCTTGCATGTAAAGGATGAGATCTGAGAAGTCATCCTTGGTTCGCATATATGTGCCTAGGACATCTAAAGTCCTATCAAACACTAAAAATAGCTCTTCCTCACGATTTGCAAAGGCAGTTCATGAGATGAAGTCATGGAATGTAGTTCTAGTTGAACATTACTCGAATAATACTAGAACTAGTTTTGTGTGTAGGGAAAGGGTGATCACGTGTCTCACTAAGCATGCAATATGTTTACCACAATTGAAAAAGGTTACATATAAACTAGTAGTGAGATTGATAATGTGGCAGCTTGAAAAAACATTATAAACTAGTGGATATTTAGTAAAATAGTGTACACGGTTTCCACTTTATACACTAGAGATAATTGGGGAAAATATACTTAAAAGTATCCCATAAGCAATTTCACTGATATAGGGCACCAACCCATTAGTTGCTCTATAATGCATGCTACATATTTTATACTACTGATAAGGCTATACTTTTAGCAAATTATTTCACTAATTGTATTGAGAGCTCATCATGGGCGGTGATTTCTGATTACTAGTGGGGGGCGACGTGGATAACAACTGTAAAGGGGCATTGAAGCCTGCCTTTCCAAATTAAGCTAATTGTGTCTGTTTGGGTGGTGGCAGGTGAGTCTCGGTACTTCTCACGGTTTTTGGTGGAGACACACTTTTGACAGAGCTCATTGGTGGCACTTTAGTGGACCACAAGTGAACAAGCAACCGGAATACTTAGAAGGACTTCTACATTTCTGACTTAATATTTTGAAAATACAGCTAAAGTAGAATGTCCTAATACTAGATGTAATACAGTTTCCATTTTTGACATAATATCAGTGCCTATTTGAGTTCTAGGCACATTTTTGACAATTTGGATTAGTGAGTTCCTTTGACGTATGGTTTACTTGACCAGGCTCAAACATTGGGATTTAAAACAATTTCAGAAAGTTTGGATAGTCCTTTGGAACATTGTAAGCTAGTATACTTTGACTATACCTTTGAAGTCTACAAAACATGGCACAGTAAATAAAAGTCCTTCTTTGCTATATGATTGAGATGGGTTAATAGTCTTACAAGGACTGCACTTTTTTGAATGGAAAGGGAGAGTGGGAAGAGAAGCAAGTACATGATAGGAAGAGGAATGTTGAGATGTAGACATCAAGGGAAGTGAACCATACTTTATTGGAAAGGAGGGATGAGAGGGAAATATCAAAATACTAGCTAGGTGGCTTTACAAGAATGAGCGTGTCCCATCAAGGAATTGCCCCTTCCTTTTATAGCCAAAAGAAGGGGTCTCTCCACATTAATGTATCCTCCCACATGCATGGTGTGTGTGGAAAAGTCTCCCATGTGGGCTAGGTGGGTACGCACTCTCAATTGTATGCGACAACCCTTTGCCTCAATTTTCCACATAAATCAAGCCCCATATCTCAAGTCTATGATACTCCCTTGGTCTCTTTCCAATTTTATAATAGGTTCAAACCTCTAGGAGGACAAGTGGAGGGTTGGCACAAGGAATCTTGCCACCTCATCCTACTTTCCCCATTATTTAACTAGCTCTCTTTGTCCTTCTATACCTCCCCCACATGGGCCTATCCCATATGGAGGGAATAACTCAATATAATAGCCATCTTTACCCATTTTATATTGCTTCTCCCATGGACTTTGAGCCATATCTCAATTATTGCATCCTAGGTGGAGGGGTGGCACATGGAGGAGCCATGCCACCTTGCATTTTATAATATTACTATTATGGATTATGTACAACACACCTTATGGGTCCTCTTACATGGAAGGGTGGCACATGGTCATGCCTTGCCACCTCAACCTTGGGCCCTATGCACACCATATTTGATTATACTATTGCCACATATACAAACACACATACATATTAATACCTTTTTCCTTAGACAATTTTATCCATAACAGTTCCCCCCCCCAGGCAGGGAATGCACCGCATTTCCATGCCTGGGACCATCACGCACAAAGAAAGGCTTGAGGTAGCACTTGTTGATCACCTTCTTGCCATATGGTTCATGCAGCTCCTGAACTTGTACAGACCCATTGCTACGTTCTTTGATGACTTTGTATGGACCAGCCCACAGTGGCAGAAACTTCTTATCCATTTGGTGGTCCAATCTGTTATCAAAGCATAGCACAACATCCCCCTCAACAAAGTGTCTTACCCATCCCTTGCGAATCTTAGCATCCAATCGGGCCTTTTGTCGATTCTTTTGGATCTCTGTTTGATGTAGTGCAAGGCGTCGGGTCTCATCTAACTTCTCAAGTTGTACCAATCTGGCCTCTACATGTTCATCTTCTGTCATCCTCTGTTCCTGCGCCAATCTCAAGGCTGGAATCTCTATCTCAAGTGGTAAAACTGCCTCAGTACCATACACCAACTCAAAAGGGGTGTGACCTGTAGATGTTTTATGAGTGATGTTGTAAGCCCACACTGCTTCAGTGACCTTCTGATCCCATTGGCTCCTATTCCCTGCGACCATTTTTCCTATGGTTTTACAGAGGAGGCCATTGGTCCGCTCTGTTTGACCCATGGATGCTGGATAATAGATGCTAGAAGTGTGATGATCAATGCCCATGCGATCCATGAGTAACTCCACTGCTTCATTTAAGAATGGACTCCCATGGTCAGAGACTATCTCCATGGGTGTCCCAAACCTTGTGCAGATACGTTCAAATATGAAACTTGAAACTGCCTTGCCATTTGCAGCAGAGAGAGCGATAGCTTCAGCCCACTTAGTGACATACTGAGTGGCTACCAAAAGATACTTCTTTTTGCGGGCAGTCGTGGGCAAGGGCCCGACAATATCTATTCCCCACTTCTGAAACGGATGGATGGACATCACTGGGTGATGTTGCCCGGGACGCAAATCCTTCCTACCAAAGAATTGACATGGTTCACAGGTTTTGCAATACAAAGTGACATCCTTGAACAATGTCGGCCAATAGTATCCAGCATGTAAAATCTTCTTAGCTGTATAGTCACTGGCATAGTGGCCTCCACAAAACCCATCATGATAATGCTTCAATACCTTAGGCACTTCATCTGCATCAATGGCCCGTCTAAGTACCCCATCCATGCCTTGACGGTACAACACCCCATCAAGGAGGGTGTAGCGCCTACTATCTCTGTGGATCTTCTTTCTCTCATAGCTAGTACTTTCTGAAGGAAAGGAGAAAGCGGTCAAAAACTTGTAGATACCACCATACCAAGGATCCCCAACTTCTATGGCTGCTACAAGGGTTACATCAAGGCACTCCTCTAAATCAATCAAAGCATTCTTCAAGTTGGAACAACCCCCTTTTACAATTTTGAAAGAAAAATCATATTCTTGTAGAACTGCCAACCATTTGGCCAACCGGCCCATGGGATTTGGTGATTGAAGAACCTGCTTTGCAAGACCAGTGCTAGTGAGTATAAAGAAGGACTTTCCAGCCACATAATGCTTAAATTTCTCAATGCAAAACACCAAAGACAAGGCATGCTTGTCGGCCTTTGAATAGCGTCGCTCATTGTCGAGCAATTGTCGAGAAGCAAATCGAACGGGATACATGAACCGATCCTCCCCTTGCTGGAGAAGAATACCTGCCAGAGTGTGCTCTCCAAACCCAGGATTGATATAGAAGGTCTTTCACCAGTCTGGATTGCGTAGAATGGGTTCTGAAGCCAGAGCATTCTTGATTTGTGCAAACCCATGATCACAATCCTCATTCCAAGAGAAATCAACCCCATCTTTTAATAGCATAGTCATGGGCCGTGTCAAAGCAGCATACTGATCAATGAAGCGGTGATAGTATCCTGCTAGATTGACAAATGAGCATACCTGATGTTTGGTTGTAGGTGGGGAGAGCTTGAGGATGGCTTCTACCTTCTCGGGGTCAGGCTTGATGCCCTCGGATGAGACAACATGTCCCAATAACCTCCCTTGAGTGGCTTTAATGGTGCATTTCTCAGGGTTGAGACTGCCATTTGCATCATTGACCCTTTGGTGGAAGGCCAATCTAACCTTCATGATGTGCTCCTTACGTGATGAGAATATACAGAAATCATCTAAAAACACCTCCAAGAAATCCCCCAAATAAGGAGCAAACACCATCTGCATGAATCTTTGAAAGGTGGCAGGAGCATTGGTGAGGCCAAATGGCATTACTTTGAATGCAAATGTCCCCCAGGGTGTGGCAAATGTGGTTTTAAGCACATCTTCCTCGGCAATTCTGATTTGATAAAACCCAGAGTAACCATCACAGAAAGTATACATCTCATGTCCACTTACCTTCTCAAGAATGAGGTCTTGAAAGGGTAGAGGATGATGATCCCTCTTGGTGGCAGCATTGAGCTTCTTATAGTCGATGCAGACCCGCCACTTGTTGTTTTTCTTTAGGATGACTACCACTGGTGAAACCCATTCAGTATTGTGAACCGGAACAATAAACCCAGCCTCTACAAGCTTCTGTAACTCTGATCGCAAAGCGTCGGTCTGTAGGGGCCCTAATCTCCGATACTTCTGAGCCACAGGCTTTGCATCAGGCTTCAGCTCTATCTTGTGCTCTATGGCAGTCACATGGCGAAGGTGATGGTAGCTAGTTGCAAAGAGGTCAGGGAAATCTTTGAACATTTCAAGAAACTCATCTTTCTCACCTGGAGTGAGGTCTGGAGAAAGCATTGATTCGAGCTGTTGTGGACTAGCTGTTATCCTTTCTGTAGGTGACAGGGTCGGAGACACCCCCATCATGTAAACTTCCTCCTCTGAGAATTCCCCCCCCCGTCTGATTCTTCCATGGACTCAGACACTGAAGATGAGAGAGTATCACTGTCATGCTCCTCTTCTTCTTCCGGTTCCATGGCACCAGGTTGCACAGGGATTTTCTCCTTGGAAGCACCAAAAGACATGTGTCCTGTCTTCCAATAGCTGACTGCATCACTTTTTCTCAACCATGGTCTCCCGAGTATGGCAGGGTAACTTCTGCCTGTATCTTCAATGTCCACTACATAGAAATTGACAGTGGTGGTCAGCCCGTTGACAGTGATGGGCAAATCCTCAATGACTCCCATGGTGGCGAGTCGTCAACCATCTGCTACCTTGATTCGAGTGGAGGATCGCCTTGTACATTTCAAATTCAATTTCTTCATGATGCGGGGCACCATGATATTACATGCAGCTCCCCCATCAACACACACATTTTTGACACGGCAATTATCTATGATGACATCTACTGTGTGTGGGTGCCGATCAATTTCTTCAGAGATAGAAGATACCTCTCGTACCTTTCCCTTTTTCTTGCTCTTCCTTGTTGAGAGACCTTGCTGCAGCTCACGTCTCACCTTAGGGCTTAATGCTATTAGTTGAGGGAGTGTGATGCTCAAAGAACGATGAGCAAGGTCTTGAACGACCGAATAGTCCTCTTGCCCTGAGCCGATGGGAAAATCTGAGGGTGACCACTTACTCCTGCGAGATCTTTTAGTCTTCTCTGTTGGTGGGTCTGCCATCTCAGCGTCTGAGGGCTCTGAGAAGGACACCTTCTTCCTGGGGCGGCCCGGTCCACGGTTTGGAGAGGGGTCCGAGGTAGCACGAGTTCTTTTCCCGAGATCAAGTATCTCCACATCAGAATCCTCAGTGCCCGACTCACTTAGAAGATTCACCCTTGGAATATTGAGGCATTCTGTGCGATAATGACCCTTCTGGTGGCACTCGTAGCATACAACATTAGCACGATCTCTTGGAGGGCGGTTGGCTTGATTTCTGATGCCCACCATCTCAAGCTGAAGATCATTCAGGGCCTTGGCTAGGTCATTGACTCCAGGTTCTGTTGCAGTGGGGGCCTCTTTAGTTGGAGGGGCCACGGGAGTAGAGAGGAGGGGGGCTCGTGGGCGGGGCTGGGGAAATCTTCGAGGCGGAGGATGAGGATATCCACCTTGTTGAGGGTAAGCAGCTAAGGGAGGACCATACATCTGAGGTGGAGGCGGTGGATACATCCCTGAGGGGTGGGGGTATGCCCCTGAGTTAGATCCCCCAGGTTGTTGTTGCAGGAATGGAGGGGGATGCGGAGGGACAATCGTCTTCTTTGAAGCGGGGTCAGACTGAACTTTGTCAAACTTTTGAGCAATCTCATGTGCTAGCACCATAGTTTTTGGATTCTCCCATTTAAGCTTGAGGCGGAATTCATCACTCGCTCCTGCTACAAGGTAGCCCAGCACATGCTGAGTCATTCCAGCTCGAAATTCGGCATTGTCCTCCTGTGTGGCAATCAAACGGTCCAGGAGCACGGCCGCTCGATCCACATATCGACGCGCCGTCTCACCTTCTGACTGCTTCAAATTTGCCACCTGCAGGTACACATTCTCCGGCTCCTCTTCTTTGCCGAAATACTCAATCATTGCTGCTGTCAACCTTGGCCAGCTTTGGTGAACATCTTCGGTTTGCTTCTCATACCACACTTGAGCCAAACCTTCTAGAAATGTGGGGAGAACCAATAGCCATCTGTCTTCAGTAAGAAAGTTGAGAGAGACACAACGGCATTTGAAAGCCACAAGATACTCATTTGGATTTTCTTCTACCCGTCCACAAAACACGGGAATGTCAGCCATGCTTGGAAGATGGGAAAGAGGGGCTTATCTATCGTCGAACAATAGTAAGAGGAAGCTTGAACTGAAAATCGGGTGAAGATACATCCAAAAAGCACACATAGGTAGGGTAAGGTGTGACTGCTGTAGTGTGAAATATTACACGAGAAGAATCTTCAGCATAGAATAGCACATAGACAATCTTAAAAGGACCAATCCTCATGATATCACTTTGACCATTACACGCGAGGGTTAGAGGTGCGGCGTCGCATGAGGTTGTTCATCAAGGCAAACAAGAATGCCATGACAAATGTCAACAGTTGGAGAGCTTGCACATCACCTTCAGCTTCTTCCAGTTCTTGTAGTCGCCATTCTATTTCTTCAAGGGGTGTGCGGTCTGGCATCCTTCTTTTGAGCAATGTCCTTGAGAACCCTCCTGATGGTCTGCCGAAGTCGATGAACTCGTATCAAGTAGGCCCAACACTTAGTTTCATGATGACCACAACCTTTGCATTCCTTACAAATGATCACCCTCCTTCGTGGCTTGCGGCTTGGTTGGGGTGGCGCTTCCACTCGCGTCATGCGTGATTGAAATACAAGCTTCACGTGCCAAGAAATCAGCAACAAGATTTCGAGCTCGAGGGATATGCTGAATTTTTACCTCTTCAAATTGGTTGCAAAGTTCCAAGGCTTGTTGATGTCATGGAACCAAGCCTTTGCTCCGCACCTTCCACCTTCCACTAACTTGTTCACACACTAGTTGAGAATCTCCTTGCACCTCCAATTGCTTGGCATGATGTTCTTGTGCCTTTTGTAGCCCAAAAATGAGCGCCGAGTACTCAGCTTGATTGCAAGTACTTGCGGGCGAAGACTTGCTGTAACAAAACTCCTCACCACCCGGTGAAGTGAGCTTCACACCCACGCCAGCCGCCTTGGTCGAAGGTTTGTAAGCTCCATCAAATTGAAGAATCCAAGATGTCATCACACCAAGACGAGAATTCGGACATCCCAAGTTTCTCGGTAGTCCAAGATAGGTAGGAGGAGAGGGTGGGGAGAATTCAACACTTGAGCCAAACGTTCAGCACCAAATAAACTTGCAATTTTTTGTTGATAGTTTATCTTAAGCCCAAAAAGAATTACAATTTGAAGCTCGAAATGAGGCACAAAAGGCTAATTAGGTACAAATGGATTCCTTGGTCGAAACATTACCAACCATAGCCAAGGCCTAGAAACCTTTGTAATGAGATTGTGAATAAACCATTCAGGACGAGCTTTTCCACAGGAATCAACAAGCAGATGCGCCAAATCTCCCCCCAAGCTTGGGGAGCATCCCACCCTTCGAAGAAGGAAACCGTTTTGATTACCTTTGAAGCAGCAAGTAGTTCGATCACCGCACAATGAGTAGAAGTAAAGTCAAAATCCTCCCAGCGTATCAGTAGTTCGTCACCCTGAATCATCCATGGTGTGTCATTCCACCCGTCATCACCATCAATAATGTACTGGACAATCAGCCGTTGAAGGTCGACATGAAGATCAAGGAATACATCTCGTGCATTGGTAGCCGTAAGGTGCGGAGGAACAGGCACCAATTCCTTAAACGCGTCGAGAAGTGACATAAATGTCCACCCTTCTCGTGAGGCGTGCGTCCGTGAAGTGGGCTTGGAGAAGTTCTGAATTGGCGATCTAGCAAGAGAAGTGGATAGAGAACATAAAATGAAATATTTTTGCTTTTTACAACAAGAGCAAACTCCTTATGGTTAGAGAGTTACAGCTCCCGCAATTTCAATATATGAACAAAAATCATTACATTTTTACCACTTCCAACTTGTTGGCCCAATGATAAGACTTTCTTTTGTGAAGGGGGAGGTCTTGGGTTCCAATCCTACTCTTTAATAAAAAGAGAGGAGAGGAGAGGAGAAGGAGAAGAGAAAGAGAAAGAGAAGAGATAGGGGGGGCGCGGGATCTGCTGTTACTCTTTTGCAGGGGCTCAGGAAACAGTCCACGACCAGAGCAGTCCAGAGAACTGTCGCGCGGAAAACTGTCCGCAACCAGAAGTCGCGGCAGTCCAGAGAACTGTCGCGCGAAAAACTGTCCGCAACCAGAAGTTGCAGCAGTCCAGAGAACTGAAGCGCAGGAGACGCACGAAGTGAATGCACGCGCAGTAGCTTAGAAAGAGCACAGATGGTATAGTTTTGTTGATGTAACCCATACGAATAGAAGATTCACCACCAGCCGTGGAGATTCGTATCCCAGCAGCCACACCAAAACTTTTAGCCGGAAAAGAAACCGAGACCAAAGGCTAGAGACTAAGTATGGCGACGCTCAAAGGCCATAGAGAAAAGGAGATCACGAGGGCGAAGGGATGTCATAGGGGTGAATAAGGAATTAGAAGTGGAGGGAAGGAAAAGGGAGACTATGACACAAGGGGAAAGGGAGAGTGGGAAGAGAAGCAAGTACATGATAGGAAGAGGAATGTTGAGATGTAGACATCAAGGGAAGTGAACCATACTTTATTGGAAAGGAGGGATGAGAGGGAAATATCAAAATACTAGCTAGGTGGCTTTACAAGAATGAGCGTGTCCCATCAAGGAATTGCCCCTTCCTTTTATAGCCAAAAGAAGGGGTCTCTCCACATTAATGTATCCTCCCACATGCATGGTGTGTGTGGAAAAGTCTCCCATGTGGGCTAGGTGGGTACGCACTCTCAATTGTATGCGACAACCCTTTGCCTCAATTTTCCACATAAATCAAGCCCCATATCTCAAGTCTATGATACTCCCTTGGTCTCTTTCCAATTTTATAATAGGTTCAAACCTCTAGGAGGACAAGTGGAGGGTTGGCACAAGGAATCTTGCCACCTCATCCTACTTTCCCCATTATTTAACTAGCTCTCTTTGTCCTTCTATACCTCCCCCACATGGGCCTATCCCATATGGAGGGAATAACTCAATATAATAGCCATCTCCACCCATTTTATATTGCTTCTCCCATGGACTTTGAGCCATATCTCAATTATTGCATCCTAGGTGGAGGGGTGGCACATGGAGGAGCCATGCCACCTTGCATTTTATAATATTACTATTATGGATTATGTACAACACACCTTATGGGTCCTCTTACATGGAAGGGTGGCACATGGTCATGCCTTGCCACCTCAACCTTGGGCCCTATGCACACCATATTTGATTATACTATTGCCACATATACAAACACACATACATATTAATACCTTTTTCCTTAGACAATTTTATCCATAACAGCACCTCCACTCAATATGCAATATATGGAAAGCGTTGGTTTAGTTAAATATATAGGAGGTGTATAGATACACCATTTGATTGTATGGAAAAGAGTTTGTCAAATTCAATATATAGGGGGTGTATAGATATACCATTTGATTGAATAATATATTTAAAGGTGGTGTAAAGATACACCATTTTTTAGGAACAAGGCATACAATATATTATCCTATGCTTTTGAATATCGTTCAGAGTCATCGGATTCTAGTATTTCATTTTTACTTGATGGGTTAAGCCTAGCCAAATGATATTTAATATGTGTAGGGCTAGGATCATGAATTGTGATACATTTCTCAACATCATAGCCATGCTTATTTTTGTAACTTTGAGTCCTTGATTTCCAACAATGAATAATGCTACTCACTTCCACCTCTCTCAAGCCCTCTTTATTTGGAATCCATTCACATTTCTTTCACTACAAGGCATAGGCCCTTTTCCGATGGAAATACCAACCTTTTTTACACTAAAAAGTTTTTTTTGATGGGCGTAAAGGGTAGTATTTATGTCGCTATTAGCATTGGAAAAGAACGGTCGCTATATAAGCATCGCTATATAGCGACACTAGTAAACGTCGCTATATAGTGACATTAGTAAACATCGCTATATATAGTGACGATTAACAAAAGCTTAAAAAAACATTAGTGGGGCTAAATAGGGCCACAGCAAGCCCTATTTTGCCCCACTAATGTTTTTTATTTAGTAATTACAAGAGAATGTTTTTTGTTATAAAATTTCCCTTATGGAAAGGGTGATACAAAATCGCTCAAATGAACCGAGCAACAGAAGCATATACATGTCAAAGATATACAACATTGTTTGTTACAAAATTACCATTTTGAAAAGGGTGATACAAAATCGCCCAAACAAGCCAATATACAAAAGCATATACATGGCGAAGTATATGCAAACTACTACTACTACTCATTCGAATCGTCGTCCTCGTCCTCGTTGCACTAGCCCAATCCTTGGCCCTCGTGAGCTGCACTTGATCCCTGGCCCTCGTGAGCTATGCTTGATCCCTAGTCCTCATTGAAGCCGTGTAAGCCTAATCCCTCATCATCACTGCTCACCTCCACTAATGGGACGTTCAAGCTTTGATTCTAAGAGTGAAACCATATTAATTGGAAATAAGATTGGAACTTAAAGAATAAAACATTTTAAAAAGTGAGATTACAAGTAGAAGTAGACTTATACCGTGCGAGCAACCACCTCAGCCCAATTGACTGTCGCTCCCAGTGCCTCCTGCTCAATAAACCATGGCTTTGTTCCTACGTGAACTGTGTGTCTCGTCTTTGCGTCTGTAGGAAGACAACCCATCGCAGCTTGTTGTGGGCCAATTTACAAGAGTTAGATAAAGTGCATGCAATATGTAGTAAAACAAATAGAACAATACATTAAATGAGAAGAAGTAGACTTACCATGGTTGCCTCAAATGCCAACCATCCGCCTACACCAAAGTGCGAAGTACCTACGGAGTCCAGCTGTCTCCTCGCAGCCCTCCTCTGACCCTTGAACATTTCGGGATGGTCTCTGTTCTGCTTCTTGAAAAACTTCCAATCAGCTTTGTCTACCTAGCTGGGTTTAGCTTTCCCCTTTGTGATGGAAGTACGCAAGGTTAACCTACGATGCTTCACGACCAAAACCAATTGCTCTCGCATGTAATTCTCATTGAACTCCCAATTTTAGGGTATTTTCTTTTCAATTCATTGATGATTGCCTGCTTCTTTTAGTCATCTTGGTACCACTAGTCAGTAGCTATGCCGCTCCCGAAGTGGTGGCTCATCAACCACCTCATGGTGACCATCACTGCTGAGCCCTTTTTATTTTCTATTATCTCTCCAGCAACCATGATTTCATAGGACAGGTCTCGATCAGGTAAGGAGGATTCATAGTAGTGGCAGAGTCAAAGCAAGTGGTGTCACTACGAGCACTTACGGAGCAAGGAGTAGCAGTGGGAGTAGGAGAGGGCAAGGGACATGACTAGTACTGGGTCTTGGGACCAAGTGGAGCTCTGTAGGGATGTGAGTGTGTTGACTCATCTACATCTCCTGAGTTAGCACAACATAAGCGACCCCTCCTACTCTTCCTTCCCTTATGATGGGCATGCCCAGGTGATGACCCCTTAGTCGAAGGGGCTAGAGGGGACGGCTGGACAGTTTGTCCAGCCATTGGTGTAGGAGAGGGATTTGTTGAGGTCCTCTGGGATAGCAGAGAGAAGAATCTCGCTGCCTCTACATCAGTCGTCTGTGCGACAAACTCGTTGGGACTCCCGACAAAGCCATGGGCTGCTAGTAGCAAAGAAGTTCCCCGAGGGGTAGTCCACATTGCTACGCCCAAGAGGAGTCGGGCTAGGGGTAGTAGTAGAGGTAGGCCCTTGAGGTGTCACCTAAGTGGAATCAAAGTCCTCTGGAGAATATAGATCATGACGTCTCCTCCTATGAGGGTTTCCATACTCATCGAATGTGCGACGTGATCCCATGTCTAATTTGGGGAGATTGGACAAACGTAGACACAAACACGAAAACAAAAAACAAAAAACAAGAGCGGGTAAGAAGCAAAAAGACAATTAATTACTTGAGACAATTATGAAATTCAAACTCAAGAAATTACGGGCAGGCAATTAATCACTTGAAAATTATGAAATGACATCAATGCATAAAGGATAAATATGAAAGGACAATTATTTACTTAAGACAATTATGAAAAGCCAGTTTTTAAAAGACAAATATTTATGAAAGACAAGTGGAATCCAATAACATTTTCATATTTTATATATATATATATAAAATAGAGACCAAAAGTATGTCTCCAAAATTATGTATATGAAAAATATATGTCTCCAAAGTATGCTTAAGAAAAATTTATCTCCAAAAGAGACATTCTCCACAAATGCCAAAATGGTGGAGGAGGTCTATTGCTCTGCGTTATTGTCTGAGGTACTTTCCTTCTCCGCACCACTAGGTGGGTCATTGGGGACCTCATCCTCCACCTCTTCTAATATGTGGTCATGATCTTCAGCAATTATGTACTCGCAATCCCCATGAATGCCTCCACACAATCCATTATGTCCTTTACGCAATCATATTTGAGGCTCCACTAGTCGTGGCGGTCTCTCCACAACCTACGAAGATCCCGTAGGTTGTGCCATACATTACTCAGTTGCCCTTGCTCCACTACCCTTTGGCTTGGACCCCACCTAGAAGCATGAACCCCCACGTTGTATCGTCTCTTTTACATGAGCTAGTAGCAAAGCTATCTCTATAATCCCTGCATCATATAGTTGTTTCATTTTATATTTTTTGGGGAGACTTTCAAGGGTTTGGTTCATACCATAAAGCTTTGAATGTTATAGGAATTTCCTTCTCATCCCTTGCTATATGAGCAAGCTTTGCCACCCAAATTGGGCCACCTTGTTCATCCAACTCTGAATCTACATCAGATGCCCAAATTGCAACAAACTTACCCTCTTCAATCTCATCAGATGGTACAAACTTTGGTATGGGTTTAGCCCCTTTCTACCACAATATTTTTGAGGTAAAAGGCATTGCTCAGCTTCATCCTCATCTATTGGCGTATTTGTATCCAATGTGGGTCTCAGTGACATAGCTTCTTCTGGCCAAAAAGATTCAGAGTATTCAATGCTCATTAAATTTTCTTGTTTTTGTAAAGATTTGACATGTGACTCAATTGACTTGATTATATCCCCATTCTTTATTGCCTACTCAGGATATTTTTGCATCATACTTTGAAGATGTTTGATAAAGGCATCCAAGCCTTTCATTTCATCTACATCAAGTGCTTTGTTCATTGTAAAAACAAATCTAGTTTCCTCCGTCGAGTTATTCTCTATAATAAAGCATGTGGCTCACTCCCTAAATGATCTCCATCCACTGAATAGTGCTTCCATTGCATCATTGGAATATTGTTATGCATGCTAAATTGGAAATAGTGTGGATTTGTGTGCCCTATTAATGCATCATCTACCCCTTTTAAATGTGGCTCTATGAATGCTCTCCAATCTAATGTTCTCTCCAAGATAGCCACCTTGTCTTGGCTGGTCCTTCATAAATGTAGGTATCCTCAATATTCTCTATTTTTGTGAGCTCTGATTCCTTGACTGGCCGAGGCATTGCTATTGTTGCTTGTCCCTGGTGTAGTTTTTGAAGTAATCGAGAACTTCACTTAGGCCTTCATGGCACTTTGAGGTGCTTTCTTGGCTACTAGCTCCACTAGAAGATATTTGGGCCAATTTAGTCATGTTTCCTTATTCTTCTTTTTTGTTACTATTCACCATTTAATTAGGAGGGAGAGGAAAGTGAGATCCTCTCTTAAAGGTCCTAGACCCTATTCACTCTCATCCCGCTCTGCACCTTCATCTTCTACAATTCCCATGAAGAGATCCTGGTAACTCATGGAAGCTACACGATGCAAAACAATTCTAATGAATACATGATCATTGAAATATGAATTATTCAAACAGATTCAATAAATTGACATGCACTTGTAGAGATATCTATATATTCACCCAAAAGCCAAGATTTAAATATTTGTGGATGGTGATGCTACCACGGGCATGGTGGCTGCTGATGTCCTTGGTGGTGGCATACTCCATTACTCACATGTACGAAAACAAGTGGAACGTTTAGCACAAACCTTGCATACAACACCTTCGCAAAATATAATGAGATGCGACTGCTATGAGACTTCTTTGAATACACCATCACAAAAAGATAATGTGCATTGTTCTTCATAGCTCTATTTTTGCAGAATGTAATGGGTCATCATTCGTGTGGAACATCGCCCTTCTCCTAAACCCGGCCTATTTCTTTGTTGGAGACAACGTTTTTACATGCTCCCACTTCTAGCCCTATGGATCACGGTAAGGAATACCAATAGCAATTACACATGCCTGTTGTCTCCTTGTTGGTTGCAAGGTAGGATCAACCACATCCATTAGCTGTTTCATGGCTCCCTTGGTATGAACAAGGTGATCTTGTTCCTCGTATGAAGCTTGTGTTGATAATTGTGAGGAAGATGTCATGATGACAAAAACCAAGCAAACTCTATTTACAATGCCGACAATGAATGAGTAGTATGGTGTTAAAGTA
This sequence comes from Dipteris shenzhenensis, assembly GCF_047967505.1. Classification (NCBI taxonomy): domain Eukaryota; kingdom Viridiplantae; phylum Streptophyta; class Polypodiopsida; order Gleicheniales; family Dipteridaceae; genus Dipteris; species Dipteris shenzhenensis. The sequence continues at coordinate 47,284,339 of NC_141606.1, forward strand.
TTTAGCTTTAAGATACATATTCAAATTATATGATGTGGAAAATTGTCTAACTATTTCATAGAGAAAGAACAACTTGAATTTTTGATTATATATGCATCATGTTTATGCAAAAGGAATAACAAGAGATGCACGACTGTAAAATAAAATAGTCCAACTCTTACAATTAAATGCATAACCTCAATCTAACAATACTACCAAGAATCGAATATACAAGTCATAGCAACTTCAAATATCCAAATGTACAACCCAAAGATATATGAAGAGAGTCAAAATTATGATAAAATGGTATCAAGGCAAAAATATGTGTAGTTTGTCTTCACAAGTATGCCTTCATCTCCTCCATGATTTGCATTGCCATAAGGGTTTATATGCAGTTTTGTAAATCTTTCTCCCATAGTAGCTCTCTCTTTTGGATTAGTCTTGCATAGAATACTTCAACAATCGAGCAAGAGTTTGACTAGGATCCCTCCCTTCAATGGCCATTTCTTTAAATAGCTAATCCATAGTAAAGCAATTTGACTCTAGTTTCCATGCACCCTTTGGATTTGGACGTGTGCTCGGGTGGGCAGGAGCAAACCAAGGAAAATGTCCTTGGCTAGATCTTGCTGATACTTATTTTCAGTCTAGTGTAGGCCTCTTCCCCAATCAATGATTCCTACTTGCTTGTAGATCAGTGTGAGCATATCTTTATTCATAGACTACTCTTAAAGCACTTGCAATAACAGCAACAATAGACAAAGCATGCTGACATAATAACTTGCTCACAACTTTTTGAGTGGGAAATCCCAATCAAAGCGAGGTTCTTCTCTTGGATGTATAGTTTTAACCAATTTTGCATATGTACCATAAAGATGTGGGAGACACATTAGCATGTCATGCACACTACCTCCATTAAAAAATAGAGTGATAAACCAAAGCTCTTGGATGTGTGAGTATCCAATAGGTAGCTCTGTGGACTGCTGTCAATGCTAGCTTGTCCTTTAGTGATACATGAGTGTGGGCATAATCTCTATTACTTTGCTTGCCAATGCACCATGATGTTGGTCTAATACCTGGAACACCCACAATGTGTACACGATAAACCTTTCCTTACCCTCCCTTGCCCACTGGTTCATGCATGGTTACTGCTTCCAATGGAAAGTGCACTTGTGAGACCACATGTCAGCATATGCCGAAAAAAAATGTATTTATGCCCTCCCTACAACTTGGGATGGATCATTGTTTACATTTGGCCCAATTGCCATCTTGGTAAAATGGATCGAGGCATTAGTTGTGACTTTTCCTACAACCCCTTTCTCCCTTACATATTTTATTTGACTAGAAGCTTGCAACTCCATGCAGTCGTCTAGAGTGCAAGCTTCTCTTACATTGATAGGCAAGGCTACATTTGCCGACGTAGCAAATGTATTCCATTTAGGTATCGGATCTCCCATACTCAAGGTAAAAAGTGCTCCACTTTCATTTTCACATCGGACTTTAATATTCAACCACATACTTGGGCTTGCATTTGATCTCGCAAATATTTTTGAAGATGCAATGGCCTGAATATCCTCCTCACTCAATCCTACCATATATTCAAATTCTAATTGATGGACAAGCATTTGAATCTTGGCCTTTAGCTAATCTTTCTCTATCTCCTATGTTGCCATGATGGATGGGTGTATAGTGATCTAAAGCACATGACAATCATTATTTAAGCATTGAAACTACTCTAAAATAAAGAAACATAGTAATTACACATGTAGTGTTAATATCAATTAAGCCACTAACAACACAGTGCAACACATTGAAATTACGCATGTAGTGCTAATATCAATTAAGCCACTAACAACACTGTGCAACACAATTGACTATCTTGATGCAAAATAATTTTCATAGAACTTCCATGCCAATAGAATAATAAACTACTAAATACATTTTGGTTTCTAAAACGATGGAGTGCTAATGTCGATTAAGCCACTCACATAAAATTAACTATCATAGTGCAAGAAATTTTCATAGAACTTCCATGCCATCAAATAACAAACTACCAAATATTCTTAAAAAATGGAGTCTAAATTTCACTTAATACACAACCCACTCACAAAAGTATGCAACACAATTGACTATCATAATGCAAAGTGTTTTTAACTTAATAATAATATTTGTTAGAATTTATACATAGTGATCCTCGTGAGTATAAATATAAATATAAATATAAATATATATAAATATCACTAGATCAAAGCGAGGGATTCTAACTAGAGAAAGAGAGCCACCACCCAACTTCAATGTTATTTATCATAAACATGTCAGTCAAGGCAAGGCGGTTTTGACCAGTTGAATGCATGCCATCACTTGGCCCAATTGACACTCAAAAACATGCATCTCTCTCTCTCTCTCTCTCTCTCTCTACTATCACATGTCAGCCAAGGCAAGGCAATTTCAACCGATCAAAGTGGGCCATCACCTAGCCCAACTAGCATACACAAACATGCATCTCTCTCTTTCTCTCTCTCTCTCTCTAGCATCCTTCATCTTAGCAAGGCAAGGTGATTTTAGTTGGTCAAAGCTAGCCATCGCTTAGCCTGATGGACACACAAAAACAGTAAAATAAAGAGAAAAAATCATCAAATGGAAGGTGATTATGATGATAGCGAATAAATATTTTGGCATCGAATGAGGAAAAACATGGAAAGAAGCGCTTTTATAGATTTATAATGAAATATCATGCTGTAAGTCTATTTATGATGCAATATTTGAAGGATCCTAGTTAATAAACATGTCCAAAGTTTCTCCAAAGTTGCCTTCACATGTCTAAAGTCATCAAGTGGTATACGTATTTACCACACAGTATTTTTCACTGTACAATGTGCTGTTGCACGGTGTTTTTCACATATACTATACGGCCGGTCAACTGACTGCCTTTAACCGGTTTTAAAAATATGTCTTTTGTATTCAAAGTGATGAGACTTGTTTTTTAACAAAAAGTACGTATTTTATTTTTAAAAACATACTTTTTCAATCCGTGTCGATGACAACTTGACTACTGATGCTCTGCTACTTTTTCGACCGAACATCTTTTTTTAGTTCAATTTTTTTTCTAAATACCAATAGTACTACACTCCCATTATCTTCTGCTTGTGACCTTGTAGACCTATTTACAACCAATGAAATTCCTTCACTTGAGTGGTTCTACAAGATCCAAAGAATTATTCTTGTGAATGTCATGATAGTCTTCTTCCATGGCATGTACCCATTCTTTAGATTGTATTGCATCTTGCAAGCTGATAGGTCCTCTTAGTCTACTCTATTGCCCATAATGAGAAAATCCAAATGATTGGAGATGGAGGATTTGCTAATTTATGGATAATGTAAGAGAAGCAGTGAAAGCATCCATAAGGATTAGATCTAAATTAGAAGAGATGGAGGATCTACCAATTTATAAATAATGCAAGCATTGTTGTGAAAGTGTTCATAAGGAGAACTTGAGCTAGAGGATTTACCAATTTATAGATAGTGCAAGAGACATTGTGAAAGCATCTTTCTTAAAAATTTAATTTTTTACTCTATAGAGGCATCAAAACCCATGCCCAAAGATCATGCATCTATAACAAGTCACGCTTCTCATTTTTGGTGGGTAGTAATACCATATGTATTTCCCAATGTGAGTGCTTACCACCTTGTATGTGCTCTATGTTGATTGAGAAAATATAGATCCTTACTAATTAGTCCTTGTTCTAATTACTATATATAGTTATGACAATAGCAATTTTATTTAATCAATGCACTCAAAATTTGGGATGATCTTGACGTATGTTTTTATCATATGTGCTTTTTATTTCTAGGGGAAATGTTAATTCTCTAAAAGACTAGCCATGAGTACCATTGAATTATGCTACAAACTCCAATATGCACCACTAGAATAGAGGTGTGTACAACCTCAAGATAGAGGTGAGCTGACCTTGGTTGCTCATTATAGTGGATGGTCAAGCCATTTGAGATATAAAATGAAATAAAGAAAGGAAAACTATATGGTTCATGAAAGATTCAATTGGAAGTAATTCATGCATGAAAATTTTATTCAAAAATAAATTTACTTAAATTAGTCTTGGGTAGAAAGCTCTAGATGACTTTCATAAAGTCAATAATATGGATCCGTACAATGAGGGTTGCATCATCAAATATAGAACTAAACTTTTGTGGTATTATGTATGCTTTCCAATGAATTATATTTAATTTTTAATATCTTTGGTTTGTTAAAACATTGCTGATTAAAGCAATTCATTTTTAAGCATCCTAAACTACCCAAAGAGATGAAAAGCACTAAGGTAAAGGAATCCATTGTGTAGATATCTTGATTCAATAAATAAAGCAAAGAAATCAAAAGTTTCTCATCTTTGTTCACCATTAAGATAAAGAAAAGGATCTACATGTAGGTGCCTTCGGTTTTGAATGGTTGTGGACCTGTCCTGCTATGAATTATCCGTGCAAACAAAGAGATCAATCGTGTTTTTTTATCTTGCAGGTTGAACTGTGCAAGCAACACGATCAATCAAAGGTTCTTAACTTTGTGCAACATGAAGATCAAGACAGGAAGATACGTAGTTTCAATTCTAAATGCGTAGTGGACCTAGATCTTCCCCATTCAACGGTGCAAGCCTTAGTGTCGGTCGTCGTTCTAGTTGAGAGACACTGACGGTCGGATTTGCAGGCACCCAGCGCTGATACTTGGCCTTGTAGAGAAAGCTCCATAACTATAATCTATCAGGAAAGGTCTTCCACGGATAGGTTCTCGCATCACGGATCGCACGCGTACCCTTTTCTTAATTTGCTTGTAGACGCAGGAGTCCAGAACTTACCAATCATACCTGAGACACTGTCATTTTTAAAGATCGCTTCACAGTGTGTACTTGATCGCCTGAAAGGACGCGAACACTTGGGCATGGTTGATGGAACCACCACAAGTTGAATTGTTTTGTGATTCCAATACTGTCACTCAAACTCATGTCTTTGTGCTTTATTATAACATACTAGGAACTTGGAAGTAGGACGTTGGCCATAACTTATAAGCACTTCCACAGACGTCACTCTCCGTGCCTTTTTGCGCAGCAAGATTCAATGTATTGCTTGCACGCTGCAGCTTGTATGTCCTGACTCCTGAGCCTGAAATATAGCTAGCCCTCTCTTGATGTCCATGCATGATGCCTTGTTCCATCTGAACAGCTGTGCAGGTACGCTCCTTGTCCGTATGAAGTGCACTCGTTGAAGAAATATAAGTGTAGGCATAGGTAGCCGGACGTGATCAATCTAGTTATAGATGGATTGGGCGGACTACAGGCTTTTAGCGCGCAAGGTGCTGCAGTGTGCGGAACAAGGAGACAAACATGTCCAGAGGTACTTGGAGACGTAAATAATCCTTCGCAAGTTTGGACTAAAGAATCTCTGCTTAGGTGGGATATGTATCCCTCAAAACTAGATGATGGCGACCTCTGGAGGATGACAGATATTTTCAAAAGAAATATCAACCGGACAATTATGCATAACCGCAAGCGGAGCACGTCACTGAAGCGTTGAATCCGCTAGTAAAGGAGCGGATTTGGCCGTCCCTAAGCACCGCCTACCGTTTTTCTCATTTCATTGATAAATAGGTGGCACCCGTTGCACAATTCACGGTTCTGATGATTTGACGCTTTGGGAATTGAAACCTTTCCTGGGCCTTTTGCTCAATCTTCATCTTACCTAACAGGAAACCACTGATCAGGAGTCTTTAGAGGACGCAGATTTCAGGACTCGCCTTCCTCAGCAGTTCTGAAAATTTCTTGAATTGTTCCTTATAGGAAGCGGCGCAGCTATTCTGAACAATAGAGCTAGATCTTAAACTGCCTTTCAACGTTGTGCTTCATGGAGGTACGTACGCTCTTAACTGGCCTTTTGAAATCCAAATGGAAACGTCCCATATTAGCACGTATCAAGGAAGCGAGAATTGGAAGCTGCGAGCTAACATTGTCCTTCGTCGACTGGCCTTACAACAGGTCGTAGAACTTCGTGTGCGATTAGATTGCAACGGATGCGAGCGGAAAGTTCGGAATGCACTCTCAAAACTCAAAGGTACTGTACGCTTCGAGGCGAGGCTTTACGTAGGAGTGCATGCTAAAACTTTAAGATAAATGCGTTGGATGCTGAGATGCTAATTGTGATTCCGTGGCGAATGCATAAAGCAGGTGTGGAAACGGTGGATGTTAATCTGAAGCAAGGCAAGGTGACTGTGACGGGGTACGTAGACAGGAAGAAGGTGTTGAAGGCGGTGAGGAGTAGTGGGAAGAGCGCGGAGCTGATCATGCCGGCGTCAATATCTGGCTACAACCCATATTTGAAGGAGTCGGAAAAATTCGAGAAGACGTACAATTACAAGAAGCATGGCTACAATGTCATCCAGGGCTACAAAAACCCAGCGTCGATGATCCCCAAGACGGGTCTAGCGGTCATGTTTAGCGACGAAAATGCGCATTCATGCTCCATAATGTAGGGAATCAATAGTGTTGTAGGAAATCAGATATTAAGGTGAGCTTGCTGTAAAGATGAACAAGGTTATATGTTTCTGTAGTCGGAAGTCGCAACAAAATGATATGCAATAATAAGATCTCTGAGCTGCTTCAGGTAGACGGATATGCTCTCAAGTTAATATTTCAGGTGCATAGGGCACTCAGTCCCAGTTGAAGGCTGAATTTTGTTTTGAATTTGAGCTTAGCGTCAAGTTTAGGACGCCCACGAATTACAAAAGAGTGTCTAGATGAACAATATACATGCTTGAGACTCATACATGCTTGTGTCTTTGAACTGCTTCAGCTAGCTGATCGATATGCTCTCAAGTTAATATTGCAGCTGCCCCTCAGCCCCAGTTGAAGAGTGAACTTTGAACTCAGCGTCACGCTTATGACTGCCGCAAATCACAAAAGTGTAGATTTGCTTGATAATAGTCAAATTCAGCTAGATTGAAGTTAATATTGCGGCAGTCAACCCAGTTGAAGAATGAATTTTGTTTTGAATTTGAGCTTAGCGTCAAGCATAGGACTGCCCACAAATCGTGTAGATTAACATACATGCTCGAATACTGTGTGTCTTTGAACTGCTTCAGCTAGATTGATATGCTCTCAACGTAATTGAAGTAGAGGCACGTGTTAAAAATAAACATGTACATAATAGTCAAATTATTCTCTCCTTTTTTTTAGCAAAAGGAAATGTTATTCATTTGAAGTCATTATTTTTTGAGCAAAAGGAAAATATTATTGCATTTAATAGTCATATTATTCACCTTAGCTTATTCATTTGTACCTAAAATACCCACAAGTTTGATATTAAACTATTTTTTGATCTTCATGTGACACATCTACATAAACTCACACTTTCACATGCCACTTCCATTTTTTATTTTTAGTAGTGTATTGTGCGGACGAGTCATGGGTTTGTGTCATCGATTCACTATTCCACTTTTTAAATATTCTTTTAAAAAAATAGGATTCTCATCCTTTGGAAAAATTTAATGAACTCTAGCTAGTCATATATTTAATGTCATCAACTCTATTTATTTGGTCACACTTTAAGGCACAATTCTAATTCACCACCGTTGGAGTATCTATCATGTGTGAAAATGAGTGCGTTGTTATAAACAACATCAAAAAAATAAAATACACTATGTATAAAATGAGAGGTTCCAAGTGCACATTAGGCTTGATGTTGACCCAAGGAGAGGATTCAAACTTGATACTCTAGGAAATATATTAGATATGGGAGCCATGGTTCCCTTGTACCTATACATCACACTTTGGCTATTTGGCATTTCCTTCATCATCACATTTAATATCAAGGGAGATTAGTTAGATCTCATAGCATGAACTTTTTATAGCTACCTTGTGAGATTCTTTCGGTCTATAAACACAAAGTCAAATATGGTAGTTAGAAAACATTTGAGTATCTTCCTCGAGGGGATCACTCAATAATATATGTGACTATCACGTGAGTTCAACATAAGGGCATATTTAATGTCATTTTTTCTCACATTTTCAAATGATTTTGGCGAAAATTTTACAGATTGAATAGGAAAAGGGTGCACTTTAATAATGGAAAAATCATGGATAACACCACAAGGCATAGGTCTTTTTTCGATGAAAATACCTACCTTTTTTACACTAAAAAGTTTTTTTTTGACAGGCGTAAAGGTCGTTATTTACGTCGCAATAAATGTCGAAAAAGAATGGTCGCTATATAAGCATCGCTATATAGCGACACTTATAAACGTCACTATATAGCAACACTAGTAAACGTCGCTATATAGTGACACTGGTAAACGTCGCTATATAGCGACGATTAACAGAAGCTTTAAAAAACATTAATGGGACTAAACAGGGCCACAACAAGCCCTGTTTTGCCCTACTAATGTTTTTTATTAGGTAATTACAAAATAATGTTTTTTATTACAAAATTTCCCTTGTAGAAAGGGTGATACAAAATCGTTCCAATGAACTGAGCGATAGAAGCATATACATGTCAAAGATATACAACATTGTTTGTTACAAAATTACCCTTTCGAAAAGGGTAATACAAAATCACTCAAATGAGCCGATATACAAAAGCATATATATGGCAAAGTATATGCAAACTACTACTACTACTGCTCATCCGAGTCGTCATCATCATCATCCTCATCCTCGTCCTTGTCTTGCTGGCCTGATCCTTGGCCCTCGTGAGCTGCGTCTGCTCCCTGGCCCTCATGAGCTGTGTCTATTCCCTAGCCCTTGTCGAAGCCGTGTAAGCCTAATCCCTCATCATCACCGCTCACCTCCACTGATGGGATGTTCGAGCTTTGATTCTAAGAGTGAAACCATATTAATTGGAAATTAGATTGGAACTTAAAGAATAAAACAGTTTAAAAAGTGAGATTACAAGTAGGAGTAGACTTATACCGTGCGAGCAACCACCTCAGCCCAATCGACCATTACTCCCAGTGCCTCCTGCTCAATAACCATGGCTTTATTCCTATGCAAAACGTGCATCTCATCTTTGTGTCTACAGAAAGGCAACCCATCGCAGCTTGCTGTGGGCCCAATTTACAAGAGTTACATAAAGTGCATGCAATATGTAGTAAAACAAATAGAACAATACATTAAATGAGAAGAATTAGATTTACTACGATTGCCTCGAATGCCAACCGTCTGCCTGCACCAAAGTGCGAAGTACCTACGGAGTCTAGCCATCTCCTCGTAGCCCTTCTCTGCCCCTCGAACATTTTGGGATGGTCCCTGTTTTGCTTCTTGAAAAACTTCCAATTAGCTTTGTTTGCCCAGTTGGGTTTAGCTTTCCCCTTTGTGATGGAAGTACGCAAGGTTGACCTATGATGCTTCAAGACCAAAACCATGCGCTCTCGCATGTAAATCTCATTGAACTCCCAATTTGAGAGGTTAGGGTATTTTCTTTTCAATTCATCGATGACTCCTTGCTTCTTTTGGTCATCTTGGTACCGCCAGTCAGTAGCTATACTGCTCAAGAAGTGGTGGCTCATCAACCGCCTCATGGTAGCCATCACTGCTATGCCTTTTGTATCTTCTATTATCTCTCCCCAGTAGCCGTGATTTGATAGGACAGGTCCTTGACCGAGTAAGGAGGACTCATGATAGTGGCAGAGTCAGAGCGAGTGGTGTTTGTGTGAGCACTTCCGGAGCGAGGAGTAGCAGTGGGAGTAGGAGAGGGCAAGGGACCTGACTGGTACTGGGTCTCAGGACCAAGTGGAGACATGTAGGGATGTGAGTGTGCTGACTTGTCTACATCTCCTGAGTCAACACAACATAAGCAACCCCTCCTACTCTTTCTTCCCTTACGATGGACATGCCCAGGGGATGATCCCTCAGTCAAAGGGGCTAGAGGGGATGGTTGGACAGTAGGTCCAGCTGTCAGTGTAGGTGAGAGTCGCTGAGGTCCTCTGGGATAGCAGAGAGAAGAATCTTGCTGCCTCCTCATCGCTTATCTGTGCAACAAACTCGTTGAGACTCTCGACAAAGCCATGGGCTACTAGCAAAGGAGTTCCCCGAGGGGTAGTCATAGTGCTACGCCCGAGAGGAGTCGGGCCGGGGGTAGTCATAGGGGTAGGCCCCTGAGGTGTTGCTTGAGTGGAATCAAAGTTCTCTAGAGAATAGAGACCATGATGTCACATAAGAGAAGAAGAGGGAAAAAGAAGAGAAAGAAAAGGGGAAAAGAGATTGAGAGGGAAAAGGAACCAAATATGCATAAGAGAAAAAAGAGAGAAAGCATATGCATAAGAGAAAAAGAGAGAAAGCATATGCTTATGCTTATGCATAAGCATATGAGCATATGCTCATGCATAAGCATAAGCATAAGCATAAGCACAAGCATAGGCATAGGCATAGGCATAAGAGAATGAAAAGAAGAGAAAAAGAGAGGGAAAAAGAAGAGAAGGAAAGGAGAAGGAGAAGGAGACATATGCTCATACATATGCATAAGTATAAGAGAAGAAAAAACATATGCTCATGAAAGAGGGGGAAAAGAAGAGAAGGAAGAGGGGAAAAGAAGAGAAGGAAGAGGGGAAAAGAGATTGAAATAGGGGAAAAAGAAGAGGGGAAAAGAAGAGAAGGAAGAGGGGAAAAAGAAGAGAAGGAAAGGAGGGGAAAAGAGATTTAAAGAGGGAAAAAAAGAAGAGGGGAAAAGACATTGAAAGAGGGGAAAAAGAAGAGGGAAAAAGAAGAGAAGGAAGAGGGGAAAAGAGATTGAAAGAGGGAAAAAAGAAGAGGGGAAAAGAAGAGAAGGAAGAGGGGAAAAGAGATTGAAAGAGGGGAAAAACAATAGAGGGAAAAAGAGATTGAAAGAGGGGAAAAGAGATTGAAAGAGGGGAAAAGGAAGAGGGGAAAAGAAGAGAAGGAAGAGGGGAGAAAGAAGAGAGGAAAAGAGCATAAGCATAAGAGAAGGAAGAGGGAAAAAGAGCATAAGCATAAGAGAAAAAGAAAGAAAGCATATGCTTATGCTTATGCATGAGCATATGAGCATAAGAGAAAAAGAGAGAAAGCATAAGTTGTACTTATGCATGAGCATATGAGCATATGCTCATGCATAAGCATAAGCATAGGCAAATACATATGCTTATGAAAAGAGGAGAAAAAGAGAGGAAAAAAGAGAGTGAAAAATAAAAGAAGGAAGAGGGGAAAAGAGATTGAAAGAAGGGAAAAAGAAGAGGGGAAAAGAACATAAGCATAAGAGAAGGAAAAACATATGCATAAGAGAAAAAGAGAGAAATATTATGCTTATGCTTATGCATGAGCATATGAATTTTTGCCCAAAAGTAGTGTGAATATATATGAAAGCATGAATACTATCAAAAGTTCATCGAAAAAGGGAGAAATGATTTTGGCAATAATTTCCACATTATAGTCAATCAATTTTTGCAATTGCTATCCTACTATTGTCGATATCAAGAAAGTTATCATTAGTTAATGACAAACAATAATTCTCATAGTAACATATTTTTGGTAGTAGTGTTCTCGCTTCTCAAGATATTACCATTAATAATGTTAATTCTACCAAGTGCATTAATGCTGATTTGCATGATGTTCCAACCATCGAGCTATCTTCTCCCGTGCCATCCACTCTCCTTCCTCGCTTCCCTCTTCTTTCACTCTCCCTCTCTCTTCCCTTCCACTCACCTCTCTCTCTCTCCTCCCTCCCCCCTCTCTCTTCTTCCTCTTTCCTTTCTCCCTCTCTCTTCTTCCTTCCCTCTCTCTTCTCTTCACCCCTCCCCCTTTTAATCCCAAAAAAAATTAGGCGGCCGTGGCCACGAAGCCCCTGACTTTATGTGTGTGTGTATGTGTCCAAGGGCTTAGCGGCCATAGTCGCCAGAGCATGTATTTGTGAGCCCCCTCCAATCTCCTTCCTTTCCTCACCCCTCCCCTCCCCTTCCAAGAGCATGCATTAGAGAGTCCCCCTCCCCACTCCTTCCCTTCCTCACCTCTCCCCTCCCCTTCCCCCTCCCCTCCCCTTACCCCTTCCATCCCCTCCCCTCCCCTACCCTTCCACCTCCCCTCCCCTTACCCCTTCCATCCCCTCCCCTCCCCTCCCTTCCCCCTCCCCCTCCCCATCCCCCTTCCCTTCCTCACCTTGAGTCTCCCTTTCCCTCCCGTCTCCATCCCCCTCCCCCTCCCCCTCCCCCCTCCCCCCCCTCCCGTCCCCCTCCTTTCCCCTTGCCCCTACTCACCCTGCCTTGCCCTTCCCCTTAACTCCCCCCCTCCTCCCCCCCCCCCCCCCCTCTCTCTCTCTCTCTCTCTCTCTCTCCCTCTCCTTGCTCTTCCCTACCCCTTCTCCTTCCCTTCCCTTCCTTTCTCACTCCCCTCCCCTTTCCCTTTCCTTTTCCTCTCTTTCTTACCTCCCTCCCCCTCTCTCTTTCCCCCTCCCTCCCATTTGTCTCAACAGTCACAGCTTATATCCCCCACAGACATGGATCAACTAAAAGCCTTGCGGGCATGCCTATGCCATATGGACAAGTGCATTGCATTGGTCCCACCATATGTATCAATGGCCTTCCATCGATGAACCAAGGACATATACATTCCATGCATGCATGTGCAGCGTTTTGTGTGATGCCATGCCATATGTACAAGATTTTAAAGTTTTTAAACTCTCAAAAGGTGTTTATTGATACCATTTTAAAATGTTGAAGATTTTAGAGGACTCTTATGGTATATTAATGTCATACATGGGCCATACATACATACATACAAGGAATCTTATAGTAAATTAATATCATGCATGGGCCATACATACATACATACATACATACATAAATTTATTCATGCATTCAAATTATTTTTATTAATTTAAATAATCAAGAAATAATTAAGTCTTTTGATGTAACCATTAATGAGAGTTTATAATTTTTTTTAATGTAAATTGTGTCATGTTAAATTTTATAATTTTGATTTAATTTCCTGCTTATTTTTATGTTTCATCTTTGTAGAGTGGGTTTTTTTTTAATTTGATCCAAAAACTACTCCAAAGGTATCTATAAAAATGAATTTGTACATTGACAAGTCCAAAATTAATTAAATAAGGTTTTAGACACAAAATTCCTTGAACCTCACATAAAATGGCTACACCCAAGCAAACAATAATGGGTCATTGAGCAAAAATGTCCAAAACTTCTTAGAGACAAAGTTTTTGTAGTCTCAAAGCCTAAACAAAATATGGGTTCCTAGTAAAAAATGCGATGAAGAATATATGTCGAAGAGGATAGGCCCTTGAGAAACCTACTGAATAATAAATGGCATATGAAGCCTTAGAAGATATACTAAAAGGAAGTATTGCAAGTAACAATTTTTTAGACAATGAATGTCTATGAAGTAGGCTACAACCAATGAAGAACTTATTTAGATGGTGGTTTTTTAGCACCAACACTACTTGGAATAAGACAACTATAGTAGCATGTAGGAAAAAAGAAATCTATCTAGAAATTGATGAAACAAATCACAGCTATACCATGAAAAACTCGATTACAAACTTGTGAAAACATCTCCTCCAATGATGAAGACACCTAGCAACTGCACTCCTCAAGGAATATTACCAATATGCTACAAGTGTTAGCAATTGAGGAAAGGGAGAAGAACTATCACCATGGCTCTCTGATACCATGTCATAAAACAAGAGAGAGTCCTCAATTAGAAGAGGAAAGCTCACAAGGATGGAAGGAGAGAGTGGAGAACCACACACATGAAGTCAACACATAATCATGCATTTAGTGTCAACTTCATCTTGAATGTGGAAGGCTAGATTGGTCCATACAATACAAGGATGTGACCACCATTAAGTAGGGAACCAAGTCCTCATCACCAATCCAAATATTATCCAATATCCTCATCCACCAAATATGTGGATGTAGAAACAATTTTAAGACCCCAATTCTAATGGCACAACAAGATGACAAGATCTTGAGGTCAATGAGGCTTGATGATGAGTGTGAAGATGAGGGTGAAGAAGGCGGATGAGAACTTGAAATTGATAAGTTAAAAGGTGAGGGTGGCCAAAAAGTGTATGCAAATTCCCACTCAAATACCAGTGTCCACTGACTACTCTAATAGCCTAGCCTTGTGACTATCGGAGCCGGTCATATACATTATTGTAATTCATGGGAAATGTCTTAGCGATGGCCCATCAGGGAAATTTATTGGCCATTGGAGCCTAGTGGAATTCCAAAGCTTGCCAGATCTTGCAAATTATATGATACTCACTACACAATCGTTTATGCTTGTTATCCATCACACATCTCATCCACCATGACTCATCTCATCCACCATGGCTATTGTCATCCTGGATCATGTCATGTACCATAGTGGATTATATGGTCGTCACCACTACACTATTTTAGTGTAGTATCAAATTCATGCATATCAGCATCATGCAAGCTTGGTGTGTGTAATCATCCATGTGGTTAGAGCTGCCAAATAAATTCATTGAAATTGATTGTTCATTTTCAATCGAGCTTTGAGCTACCACTCTAGATCACCCATGTGAGAATAGGCATCACTTGGTAACATCACCCAAAAATTCAAACCACCATAGTGGATTCACCTCAAAGAATTTTAGTGTACTATGTGCATTCAAAATGAGAGGATTTTAAATTCAACTTCAGGAAAAAAATTTAATAAGATTAAAATAACAAAAGGGGATTTTAACTTCAACTTTACTATAAAGTCGTGGTTTTAAATTGGGGGGAAATTTTAGGTGAGGGGGATTTTTAAACACCCATTGAACACATGTGATACATGTGTCACTCTAAATCACTAGATTAGGATCCTCACTGTACCATAATTTTTTAGGTCATATTAGCCTAGTGGTTTTAATTGTTCATATTCTTAGAATTGGAAAATGAAGCCAATGGAACTCGAAGCCACAACTCTAGATAACCCATGCTAAAATAGACATCAATCACATCACCCAAAAATTCAAGCCAACATAGTAGCCCATTCCCTCACCACCATGATGGATAGAATAACATACCAAGTTATTCACCACGGTGGGTGATCTCAACTACTAAATTAGAGATGCACCATCATTTTCATGACACTCTTTTCTTCTAGCTCAATCATCTCAATCATCTTCCCTACAAGTATTTTTCCTTGCAAGCCTTGCATACAATCATTCTTGAGCCTACCCCTACTTACTTCTTACAATGCTTGCACCTAGTTTGCATCCCTAGAAGCCTTCTTTTACTCATTGCAACATTTTTTCCTCATATCGTGGATATCTCTACACACTCCAAGGTCCAAAACTCTCTAGGAAACTCCTCCACGTACACGTTTTAAGATCATGGCATCTAATGTGTCCATGTCTGTCTCCCTTACCCAATTTACAAAATCTCTGTAAAAGAAGTGAACATGAAGGAGGGATACATTGTTTGTAGGATACTACAATCTACATCGTCGATAAACTCACAATTGAGAACATGTTTTATATCCTTGGAGGTAGTTTGTAGGCTTCTTTCATAGAGCATATGCTCCTCAATTTACTAGCTGCCATGTTTCAATTAGAGCCCTTTGAGAGTGCTCTCAATGACACCAAAATGGAAGAGAGAGAGAGAGAGAGAGAGAGAGAGAGAGAGAGAGAGCCACACAAGTTTTAGTGGGTGTAGAACACCCTATCTTCTATGTCATCCGTACATATATGTATGTGTTTGAGTATTGTACATAATCGGGGTTAAGGCATAGTGGCCTTTAACCCCCACAAACTCCCACTTAAAGGCCGATGTGCCTTACCAGTGGAGATACTATCTAGTGCCCATCAATACACGGCAATTCTCAAACCGCTGACTAGGTAGACTCTTCTTCAACATATCAACAGGGTTATCATCTGTATGAGCCTTGATAAGCTCTATGCGCTTGTCCTCAAGTACCTCCCTAATGAAATGGTGCCTGACATCAATGTGTTTGGTCTTTGCATGAAAGACCAGATTCCGTGCTAGCTGTATATCACTCATGGAATAATTATGCAATGTCGGTACACTTATATGAATCCCCAAATCTCCCACCACCTGATCAATTCATATAGCCTCCTTGCAACCCTCTGTGGTTGCAACATACTCAGCCTCTGTGGTAGACAAAGAAACACACTTTTGTACCGGAGACATCCACAACACTGCACCACTTGCAAAGGTGAACACATAACCAGAAGTGGATCTCCTGCTATCCGGATACATGCCCTACATAGTCTGAATTGGTGTATCCAAGTACACGCATCTCTTCTCTACCAAAGCAGATGCACATATCCTTGGTACCCTTGATGTACCTCATGATGCACTATGCCTCCCAATGCCTCTTTCCTGGATTAGCCATATACCAGCTAACAATTCCCAAATGCAATGTTTGGTCTAGTAGCTATCATAGCATACATAAGACTCCCAATCGTTGATGCATAAGGAACCTTGGCCATCATGGCCCTCTCCTTATCTAATTTGGGACTATTTTCCTGACTCAATTTCACATATGGAGACAATGGAGTACTTACTGCTCTCCCCCTCTTCATATTGAAACACTGCAATACTTTAACATACTCCTTCTATGAAAGAAAAAGGAGTTTCCTACTCCGGATATGCTTAATGCACATACCAAGAATATGACTTGCAGGTTCCAAATCTTCATGTCAAAGGCCTCATGAATCTTGGCCTTCAAAGCATCTAGTTCATAAGTGTTCTCGCTAGTCAATAGCATATCATCCACATAAAGTGCTTGGAGTATCAGGCTATTGTCCTTAGCCCTTTGAGTGTAGAGGCAATGATCAATCTCACTTCTTCTGAAGCCTTGGGATTGAATGAAAGAATCAAAGTTCTAATAGCATTCTCCAGGCCCTTGCTTAAGGCCATAGAGACTCTTTTTCAGCTTGCAAATGCACTCTTTGCCCTTTTTTTCAAAGCCCTTGGGCTGTACCATGTAAATTTCCTCATGCAAATCCCCATGTAAGAAAGTTGTCTTAACATCCATCTGCATAAGCTCCATATCCTCTACTTCCACAAGTCCAAGTACACATCTAAGTGTGGTCATCTTCACACGAGAGACAAGATCTCATCAAAGTCCACACCCTTCTCTTGCTTGAACCCTTTAGCAACCAAATGGGCCTTGTACTTAGGAACATCATCACCTGTGACCTTCATCTTGTAGACAATTTACAAGGCAATGTTTTCTTTCCATGTGGCCAAGAAACCAAGTCCCAAGTCTTATTCTTCATGAGTGCATTCATCTCTGATTGCATAGCATACTCCCACTTGCGCTGATCCTCGCGCATTATAGCCTCCTTGTAAGTAAAAGGCTCCTCGCAATCAGTAAGCATCACATAGTCTGCCTTGGAACAAATCTCTCAAGCAGTCTGGACACTCTAGCTAATCTTATCAAGGGCATTTTAGCCGGTTGTCCCTCTTGCATATCAGCCAAATTTGACTCATCATTTCCACCAATAGATGATCCATCATCTGCTCTTGATTGTGTACCTGTGGAAGTACTTAGGGACACCTTTTCCTACACATTTGGTGTATGGACAGCTTGTTGTCTATCAACATATGAGGGTGGATTCACATCCTTAAAAGTGCTTCTCATCATTCCTAGATCCCTCATGGGTGTCTTATGCATCTTCTTCTCATTGAAGACCACATTGATCATGGCTTCATATGATCATCTTTGCTTCTGGATCCCAGATACAATAGCTCATCTCTCCACTTTCACTATGACCCAGAGAGATGCATGTCCTAGACTTAGGATCTAGCTTCTTTCGAAGCTCTTTGGCACATGTGCATATGCCTCACAACTAGATATACGCAAATGAGAGTAAGAGGGCTTCTTGCCACTCCATGCCTCTTCAGGAATAGCACCATCCAAACTCTTACTAGGTGATTTATTGATCACATGCACTGTAGTCTTCATTGCCTCAGCCCAAAAACCATAAGAAAGACTTGCATTGGAGAGCATACATTGCAACCTTCTTGAATGGTGCGGTTCATCTTTTTTGCAACTGGATCATTTCTCTGGAGTACAAGGGGATGTGAGCCCCGTCTTGATCCCACGTGTATCACAAAAATGTTGAAAGTCATGAGAGTGGTACTCTCCACCATTGTCAGTCCGTAGGCATCGAAGCACTCTACTTGACTGATTTTCAACCAAAGCCATTCATTTCTGAAATACCTAGAACACATCACTCTTCCGAGCTATAGCATAAGCCCACACTTTCCTAGTTGCATTATCAATGAATGTCACATAGTATTCAGCCCTGCCTAATGACTATGTAGGCATGGAACCACATACGTTTGAATGCACCAAATCAAGCCTTTAAGCCCTTTCTTTCCCCTTCTTTTATGGGTTGATTAAGTCTGCTACCCATAGAGACAGTGCTCACAAAATTCAAAATCAGAAAAACTCAAATGCGGTACATAACCCAAATGGCATAAGAATTTCATTCCATTGTGGCTCATGTGGCCCAACCAGTAATGCCATAAAGAAGTACTTGGCTACTCGGTTATTGCAACAACATGATCAGACACCCCTGATACATCTAAGGGATACAATGTCCCACACTTGGCACCCCTTGCCAAAACCTGAGATGACTCAAAACCACTGTAATTTTTTATCAATGACATGACCTGCACTTTCCGTGGCTCAAACAATACTTCAAAAAACCACTTCGGATGTGAATTAAACCCAAGTCAAAGCTTGCAATTGACCTATAAATGAAACCTTGGAAGCCTAAGGTTCAATTTAAAAATGCCACGTGCTAAAAAACTAAAGATTTGAAACTTTGAATGGATTTTTGAAAGAGAAATAGACAATTTGATTTCTCATAGAGATGAAACTTCTCCAAATCTCCATGGCATTGCGCAAGAGCTGATAGATAGGGCTTTTCAGGCCTCTAGAATGCAATGGAACAAACAGTTTCAGAAACCGTGGTCCCAATCACTGGGTCTAACACACGGATTAAAAAACGTTTTAGCGAACCGATCTGTTTGTAAACTCCACCAGAGTGCAAATGATGAGCAACACAAAAGTTGTAGGACCTCCGGAGACCACCGGAACTAACATATCTATGAATGGTTGCTTCAAACTTGAGTTCCAACACACTAGTAGAAAAATGTTGAAGCAGAGACATTGAGTCAAAAATCCAACAAAATGATCCTAAATTTAAGAATGAAGGGGTTTGAACCCCTAAAGTGCAATGGACACCAAAAACAGGCAATGGTTGCCTCTACAAGTCATTCCGGACTCTCAATCATCAAAAGGAATAGGGGAATCGTCAAAACACGACTTCTTGCTCTAAAACTACCTGCAAGCTTGCAAAAAACCACTTAAAAGAGCCAAAACAACTTTTTCGAAGATTCCTTCTAGGTCTCTGCACACCAGGATACATGTAAAATCACCCATACAGCTTCCCACAAAGCTTCTCCTTCCTCCTAAAGAGCTACAGCAACAGTAGACTTCGGGCTCCAGGCATGCACACGGGCTCAACTGGACCGCGCACAAGCATCAGATAGATGGCCCACAAGCATCAGATAGACTGCTTGGGCTCTGATACTAATTGAGAGTGCTCTCAATGGAAGCAGAACAAGAGGGTGTGTGTGTGTGTGTGTGTGTGTGTGAAAGAGAGAGAGAGAGAGAGAGAGAGAGCCACACAAGTTTTGGTGGGTATAGAACACCCTAATCTTCTATGTCATCCATATATATATGTGTTTGATTATTGATAGTGGCCTTTAACCCCCACATGGTTGCCTAGAGTGAGCATACAAAGAAGCTACTAGAGGACAATGTCCACACTCTCACATTAAGGGAGGTGACAATCAAAAGATAGCTTTCCCATTAGCAAACTGAGAAAAGGATTCTCACAAAAATATGCATAAAAGCCTTGATTCAGAGTTTGGGGAAATCTACTGAGACGTCTGAAGGACGCGACCCTTACAAGAGAGGCTCAGGTTGAGACATGCATACGAAAATTGTTATTTGGTTGCAGGCCTTGCAAAATGGAGGGTGGGTTGAAACAGACCCTGGGAGCATGATGCCTAGAGGACTCCAGGCTGGTCACTTATCGTGAGGGGGACAGTTGGAGGATGCTGGGATTGCTCAAGCTCGAAGGCAAGAATGTGACTGAAGGTAGTGGTGCCAACAGGTGCTACCTTGGATGGACTTGTGTACCAAGGCGATTTGCTTATACAAGACCGGACCTGGCGGAGCAAGAGCCATTGGATGAAAAGCCAAGAATTGAGATCGACACCTGATTGTTCTAGAGGATTTCAAGATGGGAACCAATGGAGCATCTTCATTGACGAGTTGGGATCAGGCCAGGATGTGTCAGTAAGAGGGGGTGTTGAAAAAGTCACCTCCCCATCTGTAAGCCCCCATATGAGGAGAGCGTGGTGGAGGTAGGCTTAGGGTTAGGGCTGCCACATGGGCAGCATATTGGCTACCATGTGGGCAAGATACACGCAAGAAAAAGGAGCAACATGGGGGTTGCCACATGGGTAGCATATGGGCTGCCATGTGGGCAGCAGAAAGAGAGAAGTACTTGGCAAGAAAGAGCTTGTTCTCATGTTTTGTTTACTTCCCAATCCTGCAAACATCTATCTAGCGTGAAGGGGACAGTACTAAGCATCCCTAAATTTTTTCTAGTGCAATGGGTTGCACGAAGTCAAAATGTAATGGAGTCACGGGGATAACAATATAAATTTTTCCAAAAAAAAAGACAGCAAAGGAAGTAGCTTGGTGGAAAACGTAAATATCCAATACCAAAGGCATTGGTGGGCCAGTACTATGCCACATGTTGATGAGGATCTCAACCTTTTATGAGCATTCTCCCTCCTTGATGGGGTGCGTGTACCCTATAACCACATTCACACTTATAAATACCCCACAAATATTTGCATATGTATGAATCCCAAATTCTTCAAAATTGAACTCACGGCTTCAAAATATGCTTCTTGTTAAATACCATCTACTAGCATGTTGGTTTCCTTGCCAACATTCCACATCAGGTGTTGGTTGTTACCCCGCTACCGCATGAGCTCGTGACATTGCCTTGTGCCCATTAAAGGAAATTGTGAGTGTTACCATTCTCGCTGCAAAATCCGTCTTTTAAAATCACAGCTAACTGCAGCCACTTTTTACGGCGAAGAATTCATTCTTTAAGAGTCCCCGTTAGTTTTGGGAGTGTAGTTACAGTTGAAACTAGAAAGACCATCTAATGTAAATGAAGGTCTTAGAAGAGTAAAATCATCCGTCACACTAAACAAAAAGAAAATCGTGAATGCTGACATGCTCGCTGCAAAAACATAGCCTTTTCCGTCCGTTGAGCGTACAAGAAAGACTATCTGAGCTACATGAAGGTCTTACAAGAGTAAAAACACCCTGAACCCAAGCGAGCATCACTCAAGGGGAAAGTAAACACAGCAAAACAAAAAACCGAATTAAATATTAAGGATCTCATCAGTATCTGAACTTACAGAAACAAAATGTACACCCATCAAACCCAAAGAACATGTAAAAAGAAACGTGGAGAATAACGTGTTTCCTGGTTGCCTGGTTAGAAGAGAAATGGAACGGACTGAATAACGAAAGAAAAACATACTCTTTCCCAAAAAAATTTAATGGTGACTTGGAGCCCTCTGACACATCTGAAGTCTGTTAGGCTCCAGAACAATGCGTAAAGAAACAAAGGAGAGCACCAGCTGGGTGCAAATCAAAACTTTTAGTACAGGTAGAAAATCTCCCAATGTTTTGTCAAGATCATGATCCGTAGGCATTTATTTGGTAGGTCTCACTGACCACGTCTTGTGCGGCGGCTAGACAAAAACCTCACCTTGTAAATGTTATGACAGCGTTCTACAAGATAAAAAGCACCTGAACTTCAGGGAAAGCGAAGTTCTGCAGGGCTCAAGCTGGAACTTTGCTGACGACTTTCAGCACTGCATGCCTGTCTGGCAATGCTGGGATAGCACCTCGCTCTGTTGTCGCAATTGCTCCACAAGCGTTTGCAAATTGCAGAGCATCTCTCAATCTTTTCTCATCCTGCAAAAAGCGAACTATTGCTATTATGTTGGATCGATGAAACTACATGAATAAAGGCTTTTTAATAGACAGCGAAGTCCTATCAATTTGTAACAGAGATTTGGAAGATGCAATACTGTCTCTTTCTTGTAACTGACCTAACGCTAATGCTTGAAAATACACTTCAGACAGCTTTGTGTTAAAGAAGAGGAGCAAAGCTCATTCTTGTCTACAAAATGACATTTTGCAGGGGCACAAACCACAACGGTCTGGGTGCTGTGTTCCTGGAGACTGCTGATCATAACGAAACTCTTCTCAAAGATGTTTTGCATTTCCTCCAAGGGAACATAAATGTGAAAAATACCTGTATCAAAGATAGATCTTGTACAAGTTGGCTGAGCATTCCGGCAACAAAGGCATCCCCAGCTCCAGTGGTATCAATGGTCTCAACTTTCATTCCTTCCACTTTCCCGCTAAAATTCTGTATGCCACAAACACTTCAATCAGAAAATTTTATTATAGCCCATGCCCAGAATTAGAATATTTTCAGTAGTATTCCATTTGGCCCACAAAACCAAGGACAGACAGAGCATCACAATAGCATATGATTGTTTCCTGGTCCGGTCACAATACAGCTTTAATTTAAAATCTGGCTATCCCGGTGAAACTTTGGACCCACCTTTGTATAGTATCTGGAACCGTATTGCCCCTCAGTCACTAACAGCAGCTTGAGGTTCGGATGCATCAGCTTCCGAGCAGCTTCATCACTGTAAGGGTCACCACCCTCTGTGAGGAAAGTGATTTCATCTTCACTTACCTGAACATAATTACAAACAATCAATAACCTGATATTTTCACATGCTCAGAACCATACAGGTTAAGATATTGATTGCAAAACGATTAAGAATCTATGGATGCGCTATAATATGGTACTACAGAGCTATTGACATGCTGAATAGAGATATATTTAACCTTTCCTTGACACACACGATGATAGCGATTTAACAAAAAAGATGCAACAGATTAATTTCTCAAAATTCGCCCTTCTTGTTTCTGTACTGTCAGACCATATGTTTACTTACTTTGATAATATCAGCTTCATTCCAAATGCTCAAAATGCCTTCACGAGCTGCTTCTGCTGATGGCCATAGAGGAAGCCTGAGATTGGGATCATACGAAAGAAGTGCACCTGCATCTTTGGCAATCTTCAGGGCAGCCAAATGTGCAGTCTTACATGGCTCTGTTATAAGACTTATGGACCCGTAATGGAATATAGTAGCCTGCAGAAAAATTCATATGTAAATAAAAAATTGTATATGTCTACTTCCAACTAAAAAGCATGTGCATGCAATTTTCCTGCGTGACTAGACAGGCCATTGTAAAATATCTCCAGACTTCTGAAACCAAATTTCATCATCTGACAGGTTTTAAGATCATATATGCATCATTAAATACATTGCATTTTCTTGAGCCTATGAGCTGTGATCTGAGGCTTCACAAAAACAGCTATGATGCAAAAGAGGGAGACAAGTCATGTGCTAATGGGACGGGCTGACAGCTGAATACAATAAAACTAGGTCACTTTCACAATTTCTTTGATGAGGTGGGAAAGCTCCAGGTGTGCCATATGGCAAGATGAAAACAGGTAACCACAACCTTGGCTGTGAAATTATCATGACAAAAAAACGAACCCCTAATTCATTTCTTTGAATATTAGAAATTTATAGATCCAAACTTGATTTTGCCAGAAAAGGATCTCTATTACTGAATGGAGCAAGAGAAAGGAAAAAGGAGAGAGAAAGGTAGGTACGTTAATGTTTGCTGAAGTCCACAAGAAAAAAGGGAAAAAGTTTCCAATAAGAGAGACTGATCCATGGCTTACAATATACATGGAAAAACCAAAGCCCACAAAAAACTATACTTTTGTTGCAACACAGTCGGACCCATGGTCGCAGAACCTTAGACAGGCAAGTAACAAAGTCAATATCACAAAACTAGATGGTCAAAACACAGTTTGCTTGACTGTCACAAGATTTCTATGGAATTTCAAAAGTTCGTACTATTTTAGAATGGCCCTATCCAAGCAAGGTTGAAGACGTGCAAATATCTCTTGGAAAATCTTCTTCTATCAAATGTTTATTTATGCTTATCTGACGTTTCAATATGAACTAGCTTAAGGGCACAGAGAATGACCTGATGATAGGGTGAAACCAAGACGTCACATGTTGGGTTTCACACACAGAAGTCAGTCTCTTCGTAGCAAAGGTACTGAACCTATGGGTAGGAGGTGTTCTCCATTACCCCATGCTTTGACGTCAAGCAAACACTGTTTGTATAGTATCAGATCTGGAATACTAGAACATAAAATTACTAAGTGACCATGTAACCATTATCCATTTAAAGGTCACAATGCAAGGTGGGCTAAGAAACTACAGGACCTTGACCTTTAGAAAGGTACTCAAAGAGAACAACAGAGCGTTAGCCAATACCATCATGCCCAAGGTGGATACATAGAGATCTTCACTAAGCAATACATTAAACCGGCCCCCTTCCTGCAGTCCCTCACTCTCACCCTCACACCTTGTCGTCTTTTGTAGTATCATGCTATTTGAAGAATCCTTCTACTTGGTTCTCCACCTCCACATTTTATCATAGGCTCATGCTCTCTCTCACATAGCCCATGGATCAGGGGCACACCAACTCTGAGGGTCAACAACGGAGAAAGCATCGGGACAGTAATCGGACGTCTCCTTTTCACGAAAACAGGCAAGACCCGAAAGGGTCCAGACTGAGGTCTCCCCCAAAATTTACTGCATCCAAAGGCTGGATGCATTTTTCAGTGCCATGATTGTTTTTGCATCCCTCCACCGTTACTAGCATGAGCAGGCTTTAGTACTATAATTAGCATCTATATCTTCTTCATTTTATATTGATTTATTAGGGATTAGATTACTAGTTGGAAACCGCTTAGGACCCAGCACCACTCCGCACCTATGTCTTCTTCATTTTTATATTGATTGATCAGGCTTAAGATTTGGAAAGTGCATTAGACATCACTCCTTTGGTCACTGACATACTCCTATAACATTGGTCTCATAGGCTTTTTTGGATTTCTGTAGGCGTAAATATATCCCGGCAATGGAACTCAGACCAATCAGGTGCTGGACCTTCTACTCCACCACAGGGCAGGTGGTCAAGATTGATGCAAATGTTCTTCAAATTTTGTTCAGTCAAATGTAAACTACACAGAAAAAACTGCTGGTTCTGAACTCAGGAAGCCCACAAGAAACATAATGGTATGCCCTCCTTTTTCTCCCGAGGTACATTCAGGCTAGAAGAAGGAAAGGACTCCAGAGTATGTTTGTTCCTGGTTAAACAGGTAGGGACCTCATTTCGCCATCACTGACTCCAGAGTATGTTTGTTCCTTGTTAAACAGGTAGGGACCTCATTTCGCCATCATTAGTTATCCTGAAAATATCCGTCCAACCCTTGTTGAAATGTAGTTATGAGGGAAGTCTTTTGTTGGGATATCTCAAGGTGTATGCCTCAGGCACACCTTATGTTTCTATGTGTGAGTGCTAGAGGCACAGTTAGGTGCCCACAAGCACAGTTAGGTGGTGGAAAAGCCACATAGGATGATTGAGTGAATCTAGGAGCAGATTGAGGAGATGATTGTGGAGCTTTGAGGTCATCAGTGATGTCAGTGACCTTGTATGAGGTGCCTACTTAAGGACCTCTTTCTTCTTCATTCTATATGCAAGTATTCTGATTTTGTGTCAACTCTACTCTTTCCTTTCAGTGTTCCAACATGGTATCAGAGCCATTTGATCCTCCTTGAGCCCATTTCTGCCACATCATCATCATCTTCTTCTTCTTCTTCTTCACCACTCTCCCTCTTCTCCCAAAATTTTGCTTGAGCTTGTTCTCCTTCAATCCTCAACCATTTCCCACGTCCTTTCTGCTGGAGATCCCTCTGGTTGGGGCGAACTTTGGGCTGGAAGGAATCGACGAAATTCGCGCGCTGCTCGTCGCCATTGCAGAAAAGTCGTCGAAATCCTCTACTGCAAGTTCTCTGCACCTGCTCTGTCTTTTCCTAATTCCTTCCAGGGCAAGCTTCTCCATACCTAGAGCTACCTTGTGCTGAAATCTGAGCAGCAATGGCTGCATATTGAAGGTAAAAACAAAGAAAAACCAGTCGACTTTGTTCATGAAGGTGAAGGCGACCTGACGCATATTTTCGCCTCTTCTTCCCAGAGGATCTACTATGGTATACCAGCTTTCTTTTGCCTCAGAAAGCCCTCTTTCTTTTGCTTTGAAGAGTGTGATATGAGCCCTCCAAGTTCAGCTCTCTAGTTTTGACAGTTTTGACATACTTTTGAAAATGATGCTACATAAAATGCTACTCTAGCATTTCTGGTCTTTTGAAGTTTTTAATAACTTCACTACAAGTGTTGCTTCAGTTTTGTTTTGACTTGCTAGACTTGGATGTGATTGGAAAGTGCTTATTTCATTCACTCCTATGAAGCATGCAAAAGTAGCATCATTGTTTGAAAACTAGTCACTACTATTTGCTACATCAAGTGGCTATACTTTGGAAGTATTTCAGTTCTTTTTGCCTTGAAAGAGAGATAGACACTGCCCAATATCTGGGTTAGACCCTCTCATGGCTACTTTATATAATCTTGAGAAGTTCAATGGAAAGGGGTTCCATACATGGCAAATGAAGGTAAAATTTGCATTAATGCGGGAGAACTTATGGGGACTTGTCAAACCTACTCCTACCGCTTCTTCTACGGCCTCAAATGCTGGGGAATCTTCAGCTCCGACACGACCGGCAAGGGATCCAGCAAGAGAAGAAAAAGCATATGGTATAATTGCTTTAGCTTTGGGTGATGATTACATACATCATATATCTGACTTGGAGTCTCCATCGGAAGCATGGCAGAAGCTAGATTTGATTTTTGGTGCAAGCTCTCATATTTCTAAACTATCACTTAAAATCTCTTTCTTTGAATTAAAGATGGCAAGTGATACTACTTTAGCTGCCCATGTCAACTATATGCGGAGTCTTATGACTCAGTTAGCTTCTATTAACTCTCATATCACCCCTGATGATGCTATGGCAGTACTACTTAAGAGTATGCCTGAAAGCTTTGATCACATTGTAAGCACTTTGAAGAATCTTCCCAATCCAAATCTTGAAGGCATTATCTCAGCTCTCCAAGAAGAAGAAAGACATATGGAGTTAAGGAAAGGCAATGACACTGCTTATGTTATGAAATTCCAGAAGGGCAAGTATTCTCCTTGCAATCACTGTGGAAAGACAAATCACCTTTCAAAGGACTGCTTCAAAGTTAATCCATGTAAGCACTGTGGCAAAAACAACCATAGTGAGAAGTTCTGCAGAGACAAAGCAAAGACAGAAAATGCAAATCTACTTACAGTGAATTTGCCTCCACAAGATGAGGCATCCCATAAAGATTATGCATTTTAAATCATCTCTATGTATGCTCCAGATCACTCTTTTTATGTCAAGGTACTCAGCCTGGATAGTCCTCCAAAATGAATGAAAATAAATTATTGTGTGTTGTGTTTTGTGTGTTTTGTAAACACCTCTGGTCACCTTATGATGTAGGCCATGTGTATGTTTGTTCCATGGTACCTCCTACAGACATTGTGTGCATGTACATGTAGGAGAGATAACCATTGGAAGGTCTGTTTGTATCCCTTTCTGTTTACCTTACACCCAAGGAAACCCTTGCTAGCATGAGAACCTAGCCATAGATTTATCCTTGACCACCATGAGATGGCATGAGAAACTATGAGACTAGATGTATCCTTGACATAGCCTGAGGCATCTCCTTGAGGGGGGGTTTGTTGGGATATCTCAAGGTGTATGCCTCAGGCACACCTTATGTTTCTATGTGTGAGTGCTAGAGGCACAGTTAGGTGCCCACAAGCACAGTTAGGTGGTGGAAAAGCCACATAGGATGATTGAGTGAATCTAGGAGCAGATTGAGGAGATGATTGTGGAGCTTTGAGGTCATCAGTGATGTCAGTGACCTTGTATGAGGTGCCTACTTAAGGACCTCTTTCTTCTTCATTCTATATGCAAGTATTCTGATTTTGTGTCAACTCTACTCTTTCCTTTCAGTGTTCCAACATCTTTTACGTGGTGGTGAGAGTTGAAGATAAAGCCTTCTTCTCCCAACACTTGGCTGAATTTTGTGAAGCTTTCATGAAAGAGTTCCTTCAAGAACCTCATGAGTATGACAACTTTTGGAAGCTCGAGAATCATGAAGATAAGTTGGCTCGGATACCAAATGAAACAACCCCCAAGCTCGGTTGCTAGATCTTCTCTATCTTTGTGCTAACCTAGCATAGCCCAACATCTGTATACACACATAGGGACACATATGGTGTCGGCTAGTGCGTCACCACCCAACCATAGATCCCTCAGGCAACCTCCGACCATAGTCCATCCAAGTAAGGCTACGCATCCCATACCATGCATCTGCGCATAAATGTCGTCAGGGAGAGACATGCTTGGACGAGCTCTCAACCTAGCTGGGTATTCTGGAGAGGCTCCACTCTCAAGAATGCTGCAAGTCACAAAATGGGTCTAGATGTAGGGTGTCTTAGGTGTCTCAAGTTTAAGACTCCCCTTAGTGTACCAAAGGTACTATGTGTCCTAATTTTCCCATGGGAAGGACAAATGACTAAGGCTAACCTACTTCCATAACACTAGCCACGTCCTGTC
The DNA here is from genome assembly GCF_047967505.1 of Dipteris shenzhenensis. NCBI lineage: Eukaryota > Viridiplantae > Streptophyta > Polypodiopsida > Gleicheniales > Dipteridaceae > Dipteris > Dipteris shenzhenensis. The sequence goes on from NC_141606.1 coordinate 47,313,140, forward strand.
CAGGGTGGACATAAAATCTTCCAAGCCAACAGGGAGATGTGAGGAGAGAGTTTGCTGGAAGATTGAAGAGGACCTCTCCTCAGGTGTCTAAGAACGTCCTAAGGCGTTAGGAGAGAAGATTGAAGAAGACGTCTCCTCAAGAGAGAAGATTGAAGAAGACGTCTCCTCAGGTATCTAAGAATGTCCTAAGGTAATCCTCTCTGACTGATTTCCTTGGGTAGGAGGGGATGGTGGTGACCCCATGATCACCTGCTATTGATGACGTGCGAGGAGCCTCTTGCCTCGCTTCCTTCGGTCCACTCTTGTCCAAACCCCCTCCAAGGGATCAACCCAAATCGTATGCGACTCATGTTGCTATCTGACTGGTTGGTGGGGCCTTACGTCTTTACCCTCTCACGATTGGGGCTGCAGGTGGGCGGAGGCCCAAAATTTGCCATGAGGGCAGACTCTCACTAGGTCTCCCATGTGCCTCCATTGAAGACACTGTCCTGGGTGACCTGAAACCTTAATCCTTTGACGAAACTCACCCCCTTCCAACCTCTCAATAAGGATCTCCTCCGGCAAGGACTGTGGATCCACCACAGTCACCATGAGCTACAGGATCCCTTCATCTGCAAGAACCGAGGCTGTTGTAGGCGGGGACTCAAACACTATACAAAAGCAACCCCTGATGGAAGCCAAGATGGGACAATACTCCTTCTAAAGCTTTGGGAAGCCTCATTGGAAAATGCAGCACAAGGTGCGTCATATCCATATCATCAACTATGAAGACATGGTGCAATGGATGAAGAGCACTAGATGCGGGCCAAGGAAGATAGGACTCTGCTCCACTAGTGGCCTGAGTAGTGTCGAGGGAAAGACATATCTCCCATTGATGGTGACCTCTTGAATGTGATCACTCTCCAGTGCCAAACTTGCTTGAACCCAATCTCTAGCTTGGCTCCTCATGGGCGTGAAGCCTACTAGCTGCCCACCACTGATCTGTCCTGCAATGACCAAATTGCAATCTTCACTTGTTGCTTGTCTCCATTGGAAAGAGGGAAATCTAAGCAGCTATGGTAGTCGAGGCAGCTGCCTTCAGAGCCCCTCTAGCTAGACAGAAGGGTCACCACCAGGAATATAATCCCCAAGGAGACAAAGCATAAAAACTGCTATTGCGCAAAGAAAAGGTAATAGGATGAAAAGGAGGGGAGGATTTGCCATCAGAGCCCCTCTAGCTAGACCAAGGGTCACCACCTTGATCATAATCCCCAAGGAGACAAAGGAGAAAAACTGCTTGTGCGTAAAGGAAAGGCAAATAGGATGAAAAGGAGGGGAGGAAACAGGAAGGAAAATGGGTGGGAAAAGGAGGAAGAAGGAAGGGGGACTGTGGACTGCAGCCACCTGACAAAAACCTTCCTGGGCTGGCAAGAAACAGCCGGCAGAGGAGGAACAAGAAAAGGGGGGAAGGCTAGGCAGCTAGCTTGGCCCCTTAGAAAAAGGCCAAAATGCCTTGCTGAACCAGCACCAGGCTGGCTCGAAACAGAGGAGCACAAAAGCCAAAAAGAGCTGGTAGAAGGTACGAACAACTGGGCTGCCAGCACGAAAAAGGGTGGGGAGAAGGCACATATGGTGAGGCTGAAGGAGGGAGGGATGGAGGAGAGAAGGCGGCTAGGAAGTAGAAAAACGGGGAGGCAGTGCTAGGAAATGGAGGTGGGGAGGGCGGAAGAAGGTAAGACACGGGGCTAGATGTAGGCAGAGGGAGTGGCAGATGGTGCTACGTCCATGACTAGACAAAACGCAGGTATAGGGTTCGCTAAACCCTAGGCCTACTTGTTGGCAAGGATCTAGGACTAGATCTGGGGTCATCATAGGGTCTAATCCGGCTCTCCCAAACGAGCATCTAAATCTAGCTGATAGGGCAACACACCATTTAAGATAGAAAGAATTATCACAATACCAGTAGACCGCAACATGGACGAAAACTTAACAAGGTAAAATGTGTATGTCTGCTAATACGGCAAAAGCGTATACCTAGATGAATCCAAGAACATTCCCAAACTCATCCTCTAAAAACACAACATAGTGCAGTTTCAATCTCACAATAGTCACTCATAAGATTGAAAAACATAAACTCCATCACGCATAGCAAGGACTAGGTACTATGACATCCCCACTGACATCATCAGCGCCCAACAATGAATGTAGACCATAGTATAAAAATATGCTCTCACACATACAAATCCACACACCCACACATCCTTGAGCATCCAAGTCTTCGTACTAAGTTTCTATCGGCACTCCAGAGGTGAAGGGCAACCTCAGCCGTGACGAAGGCTAGCATTAGAGGAGAAGGCTAATCAAAAAGTAGTCTGAAATCTCTTCATTCAAGCTGCAATTGCTTGTGAAGTCTAAGTCTAAACGATTTCATTTTACTTGCACCCAAACGAGCATCTAAATCTACCTAATAGGGCAACGCACCATTTAAGATAGAAAGAATTATCGCAATACCAGCAGCAGCAAGGAGAGCCTATTCTTCTCACACATACAAATCCACACACCCACACATACTTGAGCATCCGTTTATACAAAGTCTTCGTACCGAGTTTCTGTCGGCACTCCGGAGGTGAAGGGCAGCCTCAGCCATGACGAAGGCTAGCACTAAAGGAGAAGGGTAAATCAAAAAGTAGTCCAAAATCTCTTCATTCAAGCTACAACTGCTTGTGAAGTCTAAGTCTAAACGATTTCATTTTACTCGCACCCAAACGAGCATCTAAATCTAGCTGATAGGGCAACGCACCATTTAAGATAGAAAGAATTATCGCAATACCAGCAGCAGCAAGGAGAGCCTATTCTTCTTGGTTTCTTTGTGTGTAGTAATGTAACAAGGGTACTAGCTTATGATTAGATCCTCTAAAGTTGTAGCAATTGTATTGGGAGACCAAGGAGCATCTTTATTGCATTGTGAGCTGTAATGATGAATGGAAAACTTACTCAAGAAAGAAAGTTTGTCCCTTGTTCTCGCTGTAATCTTTTTCGAGTGTGACTTTCATTGCATAACACTAATTGTCTTATAACGTCTGGATACTCCTCAGTCCCTCCTACCCATATTTTGGCTTTGGGTAGTCTGCCCTCATAATGATTTCTCAAAAGTATCTAACACATACCAGGGAGTTGATCGGATATCTGCAAAGCTTAGGAGAGTAAAGGTCCTGTGGTCACATATACCATGCATTCATATAAGAACAGGCCAAGGATGCCAAGATTATCATCTTGCCATCTCACAACACCACCCAGGTAACCTTTGCTTCCTTTCCTTCCTTTTTCATTTGAGGGTTTTCTCTCCTTTCTTCAAGCTGTAACCTTGAAGTTCATCCAATGAATTACTTGGCCCAAGCTGCTATGCAAAATTTATTCGGGCATCTACCAAGGCAGTATAAAAGCCCCAAGGGGCTGTTGACGGCCTTAGAGATGATATCAGGATAAAAACATTTATACATGAAGCAGATTTTAAAGTACCTCTTGCCCAGTTGTCCTATGCAGTAGAAGCCCTCAGTGTTAGCATGCTGTCGTGTTATTAGTGACAAGTTTGTCCACTCTTGTATCCTCGTTTGGTGCTCCATGCAACCCCCTCTTACAGAGATTCTTGATCAAGTGTTGCGCTTCTTTATGCAGCACATCCACTCCAAATCTCGGATGCACTCTCTTGTTCTAGCATAATGGCTCTCATATTCTGTTCTTCTGTGTATATCTGTTCAGGATTGCTTGACACATGTTGGTTTTCTCAGGAGCAAATCGTGATGGGGGAGGCTTTCAAATTGACATTTACAATAAGATTGGATGGAAATCACCATCAAAGGATAAACATTATTTTAACGTCAGTCATATATGCAATATAATGTTCTACCAGGCCTAAACTGCACGTTTGAAGCATATTTCATTGAACATATGTAAGCAGCAACAGGCCTTGAAATATCAATAGAATATCTTATGTACATTACAAGCCTTTAGAATCAAACCTCCAAACGTCTCTCTGAAATCTCCTGCTTATCTCTTATTCCTGTTATTAATGGATACCTCCTATAAATATTTTAAAAAAAGAAACTACCAAGAAAAGTACACATTAGATTAGCCAGACCTTTTGGATGAGCCCAACATTCAGCTCACTCTCTTGCAATAGCATGTCTGCACTTGGATTACGAAAAAACATGAACTCCCGTTCGCCATCTGATCGCAGTGTAACAAAGGCTAAAGCAGTTCGAGCACCTTTATCAAATAATATTCCTTCATCTTCCACATTATTTTGCTTCAAAATATCAGCTAACATGTAGCCAAATTCATCATCTCCTACCTGCAGCAGAAAAGTAAAGTCAAAACTGCCCCAACCAAACCTGCCTAAGGAATGCCATTGCAAAAAATAGATTTCCAATACTCACTAGTTATCCATTAAGCATTAGTAGCCTCTAGGAGGTTTTCAAAACTGGGAAGAGGTAACAGCCTTGCATGATAGACACCTGTCTAAGTGAAAAGAAAGCATCCTGTGTCCACACACGTGCGGCAGCAGACAGCAGGGAAATAGAATAGTCTGTATATCCATAAACAAGACTTGTACTGCATGTAGTTATGCGTCAGAAATCTACACCAATTTTCACATGTGAGATGTACAAGAAAAGAAACTTACCTAATGAAAAGCTCTTGTAAAAGAATAACTAAGATGCAAACTCAGACTGGCTCTCAGTGCGCACCACAGGGTTCAGAAAATTATATCACCAAAAAGGAAAATGCTTCCATTTCAGTAGAAAATACTGTACTGACACCCAGCTCACATTGTAACCAAGGGTCAATACACTAAGGATTATAAGAATGTGAGAATTCAGCTGAATTCTTAGATAGAATGGAGCCATGTGTGTTCCTCATTAAGAAAGCTACTTCTCCAAAAAGGAACCCCTGATACATATGTGCATCAATTCAGCATGGAATGCTAGTATGTGCACTACTAAACATTGTAACCAAGATCCAATCCAACAGAAAATGGAAACAAATAAAGTGTTGACATGAAAGAGAACTCAAATTTTATTCAGAGTACCCTACCCAGTATATTCAAATGAAAGAATACAACCACAGTCTTAGAAACAGGGGTGTTTCATTGAGGCCCGATCTGTAACTCCCTGTTGGAAAGGTTACCTCCCCATCTGTAAGCCCCCATATGAGGAGAGCATGGGGGAGAGTGTACCTAGGGAAAGATGGGACCGTCACATGGGCAGCACATGGGCTGCCATGTGGGCAGCACACAGAAAAGTGTACCTGGCTGCATGGAACAAAGGGCATGACAGACGCATGCTGTACGGGATACTTGCAGAGGGTGTACGAAACTGTTGGAGAGATTCCAGGGCCTGGCAATGGCCTGACATCAGACGGAAATAGGGCAGCAGGGCTGCACACTATTTGGGGCAGGGTGGGGCCAGAAAAGGGCTGCAAAGGGGCAGTCCCCTGCCCTCATATAGGGCTGAGGGCTGGCTGGTCGGCTGGTGAACCAGGTCCACCAGCACACAGCCCCATGGAGGGTGCCCACAGTCCTATAAAGGGCTGGTGGGTTGGCCTACAGGTCAGTTCACTAGCGCTGGGCAGTCGACCACTTTTGGAGGGCCTTGAAGCCTATAAAAGGGGCCCCTTGGGAGGTCATTCACCATCCATTGGATCATCCACCAGGGCAGCCTTCAGGGAGCAGGTTTGCAGCAGAGGAGCAGCAGATTGGGGCCTACGTTCTGGAGGTCCAAGCAGGCTGTGTACTGCAAACAAAGAGCTTGAAGAAGGGCTGCACACCTAGGCTGACACTCAGGGCAGCAAGGTGCGGGGGACATGGAGACCAAATTCTACATACGCTCATCAGGGAGCACGCGGACTCCGGGATCTAGGTGTCTCTCGGAGGTAGTAAGACAGCATCTTTTGGTGGGACTTTGGCCCTCTGTTGTATTGTGTCAAATTTTTGTTTCTATATCTCTCTTGGACATTGTCTATTTTCTGATCTGCACATATATATGAAGCACATTAAGTAAGGAAGTTTGTGATTCCACCCACACCACCACTGTGTGAGCTCCTGGGCAATTCTATCACTCTCCCTCTGTGCATACCCTCTGTTTGGTTGATTATGGTATTAGAGCCCAAGTAGGAGGCTCACAAGTGTGGGAGCTTGAAGGCAAGAGCCTTGCTGAAGGACGACCTTGATTCAAGGCTGTAGGGAATTGACTTCCACGACTAGAGGATTGTGCCCTTGTGAGAAGGAGGGTGACTCAGGTTTAGTCAAGTGTGTAAAAAGTTCTTGTCTATAGACGGTGGTGTTAGTTTTTGGATTTTGACGATGTCGGAGACAGAAGCCTCTTCAGCCATTTCTCTTCCTTCCTGCTCCTGCTCGAGTCATGCTCCTTCTTTCACTATCCCTAACTTTGGAGAGTCCGGGAAACTGGATGGGACAAATTATCCTATCTGGAGGTGAAGATCTAGAGTCATGTAGTGGATCAGAAATTGTGGAAGCTTAGAACGGGAGCGGAGGCAAAGCCGGAGCATGTGCTGAACAACAAGGGGAAATTACTTCCACCAGTAGATGCAGATGAACGCAAAGCATGGGAGGTTAGAGATGCCCAAGCCTTGGACTTGATCATAGGGACAATGGCAGACTCGGTAATTCCTCATAACCGTACGACAGATACGTTAGTAGAGGCGTGGGCCATTCTGAAGGATCTGTATGAAACAAATAATACATCCTGGATCTTGACTCTTCAGCATCAGCTCTACAAAATCGATATGGATGATGAGATTCAGTTCATGACCACTTGATAAAAGTCAAGGTGGTGAGAGATCAACTAGCATTAGTTGGTCAGAAGGTAGACTCAAGCCAGTTGGCCTTGCTGGTACTAGGGATGTTACCATAGAGTTTCAAAAGCTTCGTTGCGACTGTGAAAACAGGAGAGAGGAACAAACCTCTATTATTACTACAGGAAGAGGCTCGGGAGCTTTATAACAAAAACAATGACGACAAGGCGTTGTTGGCAAAGGTCAGGGCAAGCCTAGCAACAGCAAGCCCAAGGAGGATGACTCTGGAGATGAAGAGGACACTTCGAGTAAGAAAAAGAAGCACAATATTGTGATCAGCCAGGCCATTTTGCCAAGGATTGCAGACAGAAGAAGGCGGATCAAAAGAAGAACAAGGAACTCCATGTGTTACTGAGGTTAGATATGCAAACCCAGAAGTCACTGTGAGGATGATGTTACGGAAAATATATTTCTAATATATCTTGCTCTGGACATTATTATTTTAGTCAAGTGTGACTATGGCAAAGTACTCCATAGGAGCGCACCGAATGCGGCGGGGGTCCTAGTGGATACTTTGTGTGGTTAGTTGGGGACGCGTGACTAACTTGTGTTTTGCCATGCTAGATGGTCGATATTGTGGGTGATTCCATGTTAATACTGATGTCGCTAGTGTTATCGGTGTTGTGCTTGATTATTGTGCTTTGAGCACGGTTATGTTGGGATCGGTTGATTCGGTGATTCGTTCAATCGATTGTTAATAATTAATGTAATTGGCGGCTTGAGTACAAGTGATGGAACTTATAGCGAGGATTGGAGTTAGTGCGAGGGTACCGATCGAGGTGTCGCACAGCGCATTATGTATGGCCATGGGCCAATTTTATATTTGCTTTATTATTGCAAGTTTGAGAAATATATTTTATAGTGGATATATTTCATTTTGGGCCCTAAGAAGGCTATGTAAAGCAAATCCCTCATTTTTGGATGAGAGGGATAATTTTGGCTCCTTGGTGCTTTTATGAAATATCATAAATACTCTAGATGAGGAAGCGTGAGCCACTCATCTAGGGGGGGGGGATTGTACCCAGTCTGCTGTCGTTTTCATGGTGTGATTGTGTTCTTCTCCAATTGATTAAGTGGTGAATTTGTGTGAAAAGAATTACCTTCTTGGTTTCAGTGGTATCAGAGCCTTGGTGACGCTCTTGTGGAGAAAGAAAAGAGAATATCCCTCGTGTGGAAATCGAAAGAAGGAGCAAATCTATGGAGTGCTGAGAGATTCAAGGAATTAAGGACGTGTGAAAAGTGGCATGTTAAAAAGGCACACAGTTCGTGAGAAAACGAGAAGTTCTCTGTGGATGTGATAGCTTTGCCACCACTTAGAAAGGAGCTAATCATGAATTATGGGAGCAATAAAGGACGGATTTATCGAGACCTACATCTAAGGTCACGGATCTTTTAAAAAAAAAGAAATTGTGTGACAAGAGCTTCTCTGTGAGTAGTCTACTTTGGAAAGAGAAGCCCGTATGCAGACCTTCAGCCGCCGCGAAACGTTGGTATGCCCAAGCCTTGCATTAAAACAAGCCATATTGATCTTGACATAAGAGCCTCGTAGCAGCCGCCTTAGAAAGCCTTGGGTCATGAATTATACGCACAACCGTGCCTTCCGTGCCGCCGTTTTTTGGGAGGAGCAGCCGTGTAGCGCAGCCGCGATACGTCAAAGGCTGTCCTAACCTCTATTATTTTTTTTGGCAGCCCCCCTAAGAGACTTTGGTAGTCTCTCTCTTCTGCGCGACCCTGTCTGCGGATCGCAAACCTACAGTATTCGGTAGCTGGCTCGTCAACGCAGCACTAGGAGTTGCACCAATCGGAATCATTACTTGTAGGACTATCAACCGCCGCTGAGCCCACTACCCATGTGAATTTCCAAAACATTTAAAGAAAAAATTTTGCCTCTGAGTCCACGCGCAGAGCAGATATGTATTCAAGCAGTCCTAATACGTAAAAGTGACCTTTATTATTAGTCTGCCATCACGGACAGCTAATAGCAGTCCCATCAGCTCTAATCTCCACCGACACACTCTCATCTGCCGGGGTTGTCAAGTGAAAAGTTCTTCTTTGCCAAAATTCAAGGTATAAGGCTCAAAGGTCTTCCAAATTTATTTTTATTTTTTCAAAGAAGAAGAAAAAGGCAAAGAAAAATCTGAGAAGCTCGAATCAAGAAGGCGATTGGAATCATGAAATCACCGAGCAATTAATTGGAGATCAGTCAAGCGCAAGGACAACTACGAGCGACATCATCGGTCACATATCTCCCACTCTAGTCTTGTCCACCTCCGATCAAAGAGCGAGATAAGTGATTTCTTTTGCTTTATATTTCATACACTTAGTATCTTCCACCATCCATTTCTTACCATACACTTGAGTCACAATTTTCTTTCATCCGTTTAAATTTTCATACACTTAGTATCCTTATTTTTTCCCCGCTCCGCTTTATTTGTATTTAACGCATTATCATGGCGCATCAGCCACAACCACCCACGCTTCAAGAGCAGTTAGACGCACTTCAGGCACAGTTGGCCAATGAGTGTAAGCATAGGGAGAGAAATCAATGGTAAGAAAAGGAAAAGACATTCATCTGACGGTGAGTCATCCGACGATGATTCCAACGATGATACTATTATCAGGACAGTCAAAGCCACACTGAGAGCACAAATTTTGAGGAAGAAGAGTAAAATAAGTAGAAAAGCTTTCTCATTTCAAAATTTTGATGGAAAGAAAGAAGCACGCACTATCTTGTCTTGGATCAATCAGCTAGATGATTATTTTTCAGGGGAGAAATTCTCTGAAAAAGATAAGATTAAATGTGCTGCAAATCATTTAGTAGAGAGTATTGCACTTTGATGAAATATCACTAAGCACAGTAAAAGGTGACCAAAATCTTGGAAGTCTTTTCAAAAGCTCATTAAGAGAGATTACCTTCCCTCACATTTCAAAGCAAAAGCTAGACAACAGTGGGATACTTTCAGGCAGTTCGATAAGGAAACGATCTCCACTTACACTGATAGGTTTTGGCAGACGTTGATCCAATTACAGTCCTTAGAGAAAGTTAATGAGCGAGATTAACGCAGGAAGTATGTGGCAGGTCTAAAGTCTAAGTTGAGAGCCAAGATTAACATGTTTCATCCTCGCTCACTGAGCTCTGCAATTTCTCTTGCAATGAATTGTGAGAGAAAGAATGGGATTCCAAAGGAAGGGAAAGATTTGGAACGGCATGTACCCTTCCATAAGAGAAAGAGATTTGATAAAAAGCCTTACTTTAAATTTGATTCTTCTTCGAAGCCGAACGGTGGAAATTTTCCAAAGAAAGAAATAAGGTGTTTCAAGTGCAACAAGGTGGGACACATAGCCACTGAGTGTCCCGAAAGAAAGAAGGCCCCGACGGCGAAAGTACACATGATTGACGACGAAGCAGCCAAGCAAGAGAGAGGTAAGTATAATTGTCATGCTCTTCTAAAAATGAAAGGTTTCATTATTGGCAAAAAGGTTGTTATTCTGCATTACACATGATTTCATTTCGGAAAGAGCCTTAGCAAAGCTAAACCTAGAGTCTTTCCCATCTAACTATAAGGTCAAATCTGCTTTTAGCAAAACAACGTACAATTGCACTAGAGAAGTCAAGAATCTTAAAAATCTCAATCAAACCCTACAAGGATAAACGAGACTTTCTAGAGGCACCCCTACAGGGAGTGGACATCATCTTAGGAACGCCATGGAGACATCAATATCACATCAGATGTGGATTGAGAAGGACAGACAAGAAATATGTCTGAAAAGCTCAATGAAACCTGAGATCAGTCCTTTACTCAACCACACACAAGCCAAAAGAGCAATTAGAAAACGTGAGAAGACATATCTGATTTTGGTGAATACGGTAACGGCTTCTCAGCCAAACACTAAGCCCACACACCAAAGGTTTCTTTCTCAATTTTTTGATTGTTTCTTAGAGGATTTACCGCCTGGACTACCATGTTCTCGACCTGAAGATCATAGGATGGAAATCTTACCGAGCAATACTCCACCTTGCAAAGCTCCTTATAGAGTCAATCAGCTAGAACAAAAGGAAATTCACAAGCAAGTGGAGGAACTAATAGAGAGAAGATTGATAAGACCAGCAGTTCTCCTTATGGAACACCTGTCTTATTAGTCAAAAAGAAAAATGGAACCTATTGAATGTGCAAACTATCGTGCACTAAACGAAATCACAGTAAAGAACAAATATCCAATCCCTAGGATTGATGATCTTTTGGACAAATTGGAAGAGGCCAAGGTCTTCAGTAAAATAGATCTCAAATCCCGGCTATCATCAAGTTCGTATGGTAGAAGAGGATATATATAAGACATATATATAAGACTGCCTTTAGAACTCAAACGGGACATTATGAGTTCCTAGTTATGCCCTTTGAGCTAATTAATGCTCCAGCTACTTTTAGTAGAATGATGAACCGAATCTTTCTTAAACACCAAGATTGTGTGGTAGTATTTTTCGATGATATATTGGTGTTTAGCAAAGATATTGAGGAGCATAAGGAACATCTAAAGCTAGTCTTTTCACTCTTGAAAGAAAATCAATTATACATAAATCCTGAAAAGAGCAGTTTCTTTCAAGATCAGATGGAGTATTTGAGTCACATTGTATCTGCCGATGGGATTCGAGTAGATCCAAAGAAGATTGAGTGCATAGTCGCATGGCCTAAACCCGAGATATACATGAATTAAGATCATTCTTGGGATTGTGTAGCTTTTACAGAAAGTTTGTCAAGAATTTCGCATACATTGCACATCCATTGACAGACCTTCTTAGAAAAGCTAAACATTTCTTATGGACCGAGCGTGAAGATAAATCTTTTACAGCTTTGAAAGAAGCTCTCACACAAGCTCCTGTGTTGCAACTACCCGATTTCTCTAGACCATTCTTTGTAGTTGTAACCGATGCTAGTGGATATGGAATTGGAGCCGTGCTTATGCAAGATGGACATCCAATAGCATATGAGAGCCAAAAATTAAAACCAGCAGAATGCAATTATAGCACATATGATAAAAAATTAACCGCTGTTGTGCATGCCTTACGAATGTGGAAACACTATTTGATGGGAGCTGAGCTTCTTATCAAAACCGACCAGCAAAGTATCAAGCATTTGTTGACTCAGCCACTTATATCCGATAGGCACATCAAGTGGGCATCTTTTATATAGAGTTTTCAACCCATAATTCAGTATCAACCTGGAAAAGAGAATGTAGTTGTTGATGCTCTTAGCAGAAAGCCAAGTATTAATCACATCACTCCTGTAGAGACCCAGCCTTTTGAAGGTATGAAAAATTCTTATCAAAGGGATCCAAACTTTTCCGATATATGGAACAAATTAGAGAATAATAATTGGAATCCTATGTTGGACTATTCATGCAATGATGGATACCTCTTTTATCAAAAGAAATTATGCATCACTCGACCCTTTAGACAAATTGTAATGGAAGACATGCACCAACCACCATATATGGGACATAGGGGAGTGACTGCCACTTTACAAGTAACAGTAAGAGAATTTCATTAGCCTACTATAAAAAAAGATGTGGCTAAGTTTGTAACCGAATGCATCACTTGCCAAAAGATCAAGAGTTACAAAGGAAAGACCCCAGGATTGCTAATGCCTTTGCCTATTCCTACGCAACCTTGGGAACAAATATCTATGGATTTCATAACAGGTTTTCCTACTACAGCAAATCAAAATGATATGATTTGGATGATAGTAGATCGCTTTAGTAAGCAAGCTTATTTCATCCCATGTAAGAAGACTTTAACGGCTCAGCAAGCTGCACATTTATTCATCAAGCATATCTTTGTTCATCATGGCTTGCCAAAGATTATAGTGTCTGATCAAGATTCGAAGTTTTGCAGTAATTTCTGGACTGCATTATTTCATAATCTAGTCACTAGGTTAGATTTCTCATCAGCTTTTCATCCAGAATCGAATGGACAAACTGAAGTTACAAAAAATACTTTTTTGGATATGATAAGAGCTTATGCGGGAAGTCAACCAAAGACTTAGGACAAATATCTTCATCTCTTACAGTTTGCTTATAATAATACTCCTCATTCTGCAACTGGAAGAGCATTCTTTGAGATTATCTATGGGAAGGTTTTACCTATTCCTATCACACGATTGACCCATAGAGTAGAGGCAGCAGATGCATTTACCCATGACTATTAAAATATTCTCAAAGAGGTTCGAGAAGCCATTGCAATAGCTCAAGAGAAGTACACAAAACAAGCTAATAAGAAACGAAAACACATGCTTTTTAAAGAAGGCGATTATGTACTTCTTTAAAGGATTGAGAAAAGAAGATTGAAGAGTGTTGAGAAATGTGATCATCAATAGACCTCGATCCAAAATGGAAATGTCTATATTAAATACTTGCTCAAATTTAAGAATCATCCGAGAGATGATCCTCGGTGGATGCCTGAGCGATTCTTTCAAACTTTTCCAGACCTCATTAGTTCCTATAATCAAACATGCAACTGAGGTCAGTTGCAATCCAAGCAAGAGGGATGTTACGAAAATTATATTTCTAATATATCTTGCTCTGGACATTATTATTTTAGTCAAGTGTGACTCTGGCAAAGTACTCCATAGGAGCGCACCGAACGCGACGGGGGTCCTAGTGGATACTTTGTGTGGTTAGTTGGGGACGCCTGACTAACTTGTGTTTTGCCATGCTAGATGGTCGGTATTGTGGGTGATTCCATGTTAATACTGATGTCGCTAGTATTATTGGTGTTGTGCTTGATTATTGTGCTTTGAGCACGGTTATGTTGGGATCGGTTGATTCGGTGATTCGTTCAATCGATTGTTAATAACTAATGTAATTGGCGGCTTGAGTAGAAGTAATGGAACTTATAGCGAGGATTGGAGTTAGTGCGAGGGTACCGATCGAGGTGTCGCATAACGCATTATGTATGGCCATGGGCCAATTTTGTATTTGCTTTATTATTGCAAGTTTGAGCAATATATTTTATAGTGAACATAATTCATTTTGGGCCCTAAGAAGGCTATGTAAAGCAAATCCCTCATTTTTGGATGAGAGGGATAATTTTGGCTCCTTGGTGCGTTTATGAAATATCATAAATACTCTAGATGAGGAAGCGTGAGCCACTCATCTAGAGAGGGGAGATTATACCTAGTCTACTGTCATTTTCATGGTGTGATTGTGTTCTTCTCCAATTGATTAAGTGGTGAATTTGTGTGAAAAGAATTACCTTCTTGGTTTCAGGATGTCTGGTACTGAGATATGGGCAGATGAGTCGAAAACCTCTGTGAAGGCGAAGGAAAGCAAGGCATGCTTGGACTCTTCCAAGTGCTTGGATGTTAATTCTAACATGAGGGTGGATTACATGGACTGCTCTAGGGTTTCAGGTACTGTAATTCAGAAGGGGGCGTTACAAGACTACACAGGTCATTGGTATGTGCCTCTAGGACCTGCATGATTTGCTTTTAGAGCAAGCACACAGGCAAGATGGCGTTTTGGTATGTACTTTGGAAAATTAATTTAAGCCTTTATAACTTTCTCATAGGGACAATGACGGACTCAGTAATTTCTCATAACCGGACGACAGATACGTTAGTAGAGACGTGGGCCATTCTAAAGATTTGTATGAAACAAATAATACATCCTGGATCTTGACTCTTCAACATCAGCTCTACAAAATGGATATGGATGATGGAGATTCAGTTAATGACCACTTGACAAAAAAAGTCAAGGTGGTGAGCGATCAATTAGCATTAGTTGGTCAGAAGATAGACTCAAGCCAGTTCGCCTTGCTAGTACTTGGGATGTTACCATGGAGTTTCAAGAGCTTCGTTGCGACTGTGAAAACAAGAGAGAGGAACAAACCTCTAACCTTTGAGGAGTTTGGTCCCTTATTGCTACACGAAGAGGCTCGGGAGAAGCTTTATAACAAAAACAATGACGACAAGGCGTTGTTGGCAAAGGTCAGGGCAAGCCTAGCAACAACAATCCCAAGGAGGATGACTCTGGAGATGAAGAGGACACTTCCAGTAAGAAAAAGAAGCACAAGAAGAAGTGCTTCTGTTGTGATCAGCCAGGCCATTTTGCCAAGGATTGCAGACAGCAGAAGGCGGATCAAAAGAGAAACAAGGAGTGCGACTCAGATTCAGATGGTGAGTCAAAAGCTTTGGCTAATGTGGTAGTCGGAGAACTGTTCTTGGTGACATCTCCATGTGTTACTGAGGTTAGATATGCGGCCGGGTCAATCAACAAGGACCAGCCACCAACAAAAGCCACAAGTAGCAGCACATGTGCCAAAGACCACAAGGGAGCCGCCACGTGGGGGCATTCAGGAAGGAACAGCCGAAGGCGCCACTGAAATCGAGGTACAGAGGTACATGCACACTTAAACACCGCCGCGGATTGCGCCAACTCTGCCGCCAAACAGTCCACAACCGTCATGTGTCGAACACGTGAGGGCCACGCCGAAACTCACAGTCCTGCAGGATCTGCCTGCTCTGATACCATGTAGCCATAGACAGGCTGCCATGTTTCAAAGGATGCGCTGAGTATGAGGGGTCCCACTCCTCTGCCTCCTAGCCACGCAAGACCCCCTCTCCTCCCAAAACATCCCTGGGGGGATAGGAGAGGAGGGTCTCAATAGGCCATTTAAATTCAAGGATCTCCAAATTCCCATATGCTTATGGGATTAATCTCTCACACGGACACGAGTCAGTTGCCCGGCGGCTCAAGTACAGGCTGCAAAAGGCACTTTGTCTTGGGAATTTTGCAATGATCAATAAACCCTCGAATCAAGTAATCGAGACAGATCTAAGGATGTCAACAAATCTCAACTCTGACCAGTATGAAATTTCAGTCTGCCTGACTGGGACAAGTTATTTGAAAGATGGCAGATAATGCTTAGTAGATAAAATGCTCCAAATTATCAGAGCAAATACACAACTAATTCCCACAAATTCGCATGATTTTCTGTTATGATAACTCTTGAAATGGAGGTAACTCATAGTGATATAGAACAGATTTACACTTCAAAATGTAATGCTAGAGCTTATAAAACTGCATGAATGAATGGAGACATAACTGAAAATACAAAAGAGCTGTCATGGTTGGGCAAGTTGACTGATAGTAAGCCGTTGGCTTGGAGAAAGTGCTGGATCCTGTTTGGGATTAGAGCCACATAGGTGAGACCTCTGATAGCATAGCGTACACTGTTGTGTACAAACTGATGTTCAAGGTAAGCCTTATATAGTTTCTAAGACCCAGATGTACATTGCCACATATGTAAGTTTGTGTTTGGCTGATCTTCATGGCTGTAGTCGAGCAAATGTCCAAAACGTTACCTGAATGCCATCATAGTCAACCTAAAATCGACAATAATGGTTGAATGTGACCTTGTAGACCATAGAGCCCCAACGGAATCTATCAAGGGATTTATGCTTTGTGATGTTATAACAAATGTTTACAAGGTATTATTTGTTATCCCAAGCTTTTTGAGTATCATTGCAAATACTCTTCCCACTGCTTGTTCACTGTGACTAAAAAGAATGAGGTGTAGTGGTAGGAAGGAGTTTATTATTGAGGGCTGAAAACAAACTCCCTTTAACTCAGGATCACTTACAAATGATGATCCTTGGCACTCCATGTGTCATCATGACGCTATCTACTTACTTGCATGCCACTTGCAATGCACAATCTAGGTCTGTAGAAGAGCAAAGTGGCCCATGGGCCATCGAGTCCAACCTTGTTACTGTGATGTTGCATTTCTTGACAGTAATGCAGAGGAGCATGACAAAGGCAGTTAGACAACACCCCTAAAGAAGCATGATAGGCATGTGAGTGCTTGAAAATGGAGCATGGTGGGGTAAAGACTCCTTTAGCTTGCTAGCATATGTGCTTGTGGGCAAAATAAGCAGAGCACAAAGCCTGCCCCAGAGGGTATTAATTGCGTAAGCATTAGTTATGCGAGATACAAATTCTAGGACTGTTGTGAACAAGGAAATTGTATCTTAAGCCAGTTTCAGATATTATAACAGAGGCAATAATAATTATCTTTCTTGAGCACTTGTTATATTCTTAGCAATTAGTGGAGGATTGGTTGTTTACTTGTTAAATTTTGACTCTGCACAAGATGTTTCCAAGCAATCAAGACAGGGCATTGTATAGTGGCATTATTTATTAACTACTTCATACTCCTTCAGCTTGCTAAGAAAATCATGCAAAAAGTGTTAGGCCCAGGGCCACATGGCACAAGGCTTGGAAATAATGTCAAATGTGTGGTCCTTACACCCCCACTGCCTAAAAATGTTGTGCCTTAGATCATATACCTAGATGAATCCAGGAACATTCCCAAACTCATCCTCTAAAAACACAACATAGTGCAGTTTCAATCTCACGATAGTCACTATTGCAAACCATAAACTCCATCACGCATAGCAGGGACTAGCTCCTATGACATCCCCACTGACGTCATCAGTGCCCAACAGTGGGTGTAGACCATAAATATGCTCTCACACATACAAATCCACACACCCACACATACTTGAGCATCCATTTATACAAAGTCTTGGTATTGAGTTTCCGTCAACACTCCGGAGGTGAAGGGCAGACTCAGCCGTGATGGAGGCTAGCACTAAAGGAGAAGGCACCCCAAAAATTCCCCACTAGAATGACCTGAGGGCAGAGGATCCAACATTATATCCAAGGTACACCATATGCACTAGCGGGCCATTCGCCCCTGGATCCCTTCTTATATCTGGGCCAGTGGGGCCCCAAGAGAGGGCAAGGCCTATGCCCAAACAATCATCTCCCAAGTGCCAAACTCGAGCATTTATTGCAGTCTGCCCTTAGAAGCCGATATCTTCCTAGATTGCCACATGTCCCCTCCTACCACTCTCAAATTATTCTCCCCCCTGCAAATACCTACCACGTTCAGGTACATGGTCACATGCCACTATCAGATCTACATAATGACAAATTTTGTCACAGCCGTCAAAGCCATTGTCAACATCGTACGCCAACTGTCACATCAACTGTCATGAGCTGCCTCAGGAAGTCTTTATTATTGCACTGTCATGGGCTGCTACATCCCATGGGAAATTCATCCGCCATTACCCACCCTCAGAGTTGTACACATGCAGTCAATGAGAGTCAGACTGCTGCAGATCGCTTTTATGCCTACCATAGGGATCAATCCACACCATAGAGACTGCAGCTCTGATTCCAGTATTAGGCCCAGTGCCAGACGGCGGAAGACACAGGAATAACAACACATAAGGGGGAGTCCTCAAGCTCCCACTGTGCCTAGCCTAGCCATGCCGTGCCTCGAGTGACAGGTCCTGTGACCTCCATCACTATGGAGCAACCACGGGCATTGTGCAGGAAGATGCACGTGATGGGTGCATCTATACTGTGATTTCATTTAGCAACTTGAAAACTTTTTGCTTCCTTGATGCCATAGGACGCACAGATTCTCTCTCCCATGCATGTGTGCTTTACGTTAAATTATGCATGGATTCCTCACATTCAAGGCATTGAGTGCATGCAATGGGAAACATGAGATACAAAGTGCACGGAAAATTAGGAAGGGATTAATGAATGTATACAGATTACACAAACAATCCTGATGTAGTGCTACTACTAGGATGTAGTCACTGAATTCAAAATTTACATTTTGAAGGTTTTATTTAAGGTCAGAGAACTGCAATCACTTTCACCGAAGGGCATGAAAATAAATTCCATAAACACTAAAAAAGATGGACAGGATAACACATTGAGGCTTGCAGACAGTACCGGCAGTTCTCAAGGTTGCCAGGGATGAAAAAAGTGCATCCAACAGCAGCGCTATCCGCAACTCATTATCGAAGATGACAAACATCACTAAAACAATGCTACCCACCCACAGGGACTAAGACCGAAATCTCCAAAACATCAAGCTAAGAGAAGCTGCCGAATTAGAGCTGAAAGAGGTAAGTCAAAACATCGAGCGACTGCGTTCTAGTGAGCCCAAAGTTCGAGCGATGCTTATGAGAAACTTTGTAGGAGCAATAAATTTTTACTAAAAATGGTTGAATCTACATGACACTATTACATATTGTTTTTAATTATTTTTTGTATGATTCTTGGCAACGTACAAAGATTAAACTTACTATCGGATAACTCATAAATCCATGCAAGTCAACAATCATTCAATGAATACCAAAGGGGAAATTCTTGGCACCATACAAAGAGAAAATCTATTATTTGATAAATAATAAATACATGCAAGTTAGCAATCATTCAATAGATACAAAAGGGGAAATGCTGCAATGTCTACACCTCGAGGCGATCACTCAGAATTATGTCAGGTAGCACGTGAGTTGAAGGGGTTTCTTTATTTTATGGAGTTACATACATTGCAACAATAGTCCCACCGATGATATAGAAGATCCTCCTAGCAAAATCCCTCACAAACAACTATTTGTAGCTCATCAATTTTTATGCTACCAACATGATTTGATCCATTTTGTATACACAATGATCACAGAATAAAGTGTTTAAACTATGGAACTAATAAATTATTGATCACCTTATGATCATGATGATGCTAAATATGTATCACCTTCATATGTCCTTGACCATGTATACACCTCTAGGATGGAGGGAGGAAACCAAGGACCCAAACTCTATATGAGAAAAATCCATGGTCATAATTAAATATAGAGTTTGATAAGGTCCGGCTCTCATGAAACAAAGATAAGTATAAACTTTCTAAAGATCTAGAATTTTGACACTTTAACACAATACATGTATTCATTCATATCATTCCGATTGTTTTGACTACAAACATGACCATATTTAGAGTCCGATTGACCAAGTTATGGCCCAAATAAAATTGGCAAGAGGAGCCTCCCAAGAGGCCGCGATATCGCGGCCTCTAGGGAGGCTCCTCCTCCCATTATTTTTTTGCATTGAAAATGGAAATTGCACAAGAAAAACACATACTTTGACCACTTTCTTCCACCCCTCCTTCGTTGACCCTTGAAAAACATTGCCAAACATTTTCAGAAATTGTTGTTTGTCTACAAGACAATTGATTACTTACAATATCATGGGTAGGACAACTGTAAAAGTAAGCAACGCATGCTACTTTTTGAACATAAAACATCACACTAGAATGTCAAAATTTATGAAATTCCTCGCTCGAACGCAGTCGCTCGAATTCTGGTAATCCTCAGCTAAAAGGAAGGGGAAAATATGTTTGCCAGGCAGGCAAACAACCTCACTCCTTGCCATTTAAAAGCAAGAAGAGACATCAAGTTGCATAGAAACAAGCACAATGACTTACATAAGAATCTCCATTTCATCTTGAATCTCATTTCATCACCATTGGTATGTTATGGTATTCCAACTTTCAATATTGACACATAAGCTTTCCACTCAATTGCTCCCAACATGATAATGAAGAAGAGGTGGAAACACATCAAGCAAACCAAAACAATCCACATGATATTGTGGTATTCCAACTTCATATTGGCACATATGCTTTCCACTCAATTCTCAATTGCTTCCTACACGATGAAGAAGAGGTGGAAACCGATGCAACATAGTCACATAAAGAATCCGCATGTATGTCACTATTCTCCTAGATAAGTCCCTATACAAGCACTCAAGGAGACTAAACAGTATCTTGACGCACTCACACAAGCACACGGGTAAGATAGGAAGAACAAGTTACTGAATGACAATCAGATCTGGTGACATAATCCATGCTGTGGAGATACAGATTAGCAAATGAATGAAGGAACACTGCAAGCTATATTTTTCTTGTAACAAAAGCACCATCTATATAGCCTGTGTGAAAAAGATGTAGAAGATAGGTGACGTTATGTAGAAGATAGGTGACGTTGAAGTGCTCAAAAGTACCAACCTTTCATCTGCTCAAAAAAAAAAAGTACCAACCTTTCCAACAAAAGCTGATCTTCCACCAAGCCGTGCAATGCCCACTGCCACATTTGCAGGTGCACCTCCAGGTGCTTTCTTAAAAGCTGGTGCTTCAGCCAGTGACAGTCCGCCAACGGTTGGTACGAAGTCTATCAGCATTTCTCCAAAACAAATCACCAAGGGTAACTCAGCTGCCCGTGTCTCACTGTCCTCTGAAGATGCAGCTCTCACAAATTCTGTGCAACAGTAGATTAAGGGTGTCAGGGAATAGCGAGATAATGTTCTACAATGGGCATAGCAAATCCAACGTAAGCTGGAAAAGACCAAAAAGTACTAAACTTCATGTATCAGTAAAAGGAGGAAGTGCACACAAGTGAAAAGAAATGTTTACTTACAAACATTATTAAGAATGTAAACACTGAACAGAGTTGCACTCAGACTGGGCATCTCACCTAAAATCGCTCTCTCTTTTCTTCAGCTAAAAGAAATGCCCAGATTCTTATGCAACCTCAGTCTTAACAACGTATGGATAAAGCAAGTGATTTTAACTCACTAAGAGAGACAAAGTCTCTGTCTTAAATACTTTCAATCACGTGTCATGACACCTAAATTAACTTCATCAGCACCGTAGATCGTTTACAAGGATATGCTGCTTTAAAAGATCATTACGTTAATACAGAGCCATATGCTTGAGCTTTTACAAGATTTTTGAAAATGAAAGCGCACTCCGCCTTGAAGAACTCTGTCTGCACTGTCACAATCTTATGAGGGTAACGACCCCCCCTACCTGCTAAATGGTTAGACCAGGCCAACATGCGTAGATCGGGACTAATACCGTGTTAGCAGAATCTTTCAACTTTAAGGTAAGCCTTTTCTATCCATCGCATCTCAAGCATCAAAAATTTAATTGGAGGTAGTATGGCCGTTTACGCAAGTAATGCCTGATAATATCATCACCGGCAACCTTTTCCACAGTAGCAGAACGATCAATTCTGTTCATCTTTCGTGAGTCTACATGCTCTTCACAGAGTACAGGAATGCACGCCATCAAGTTGCCTCAAATCACAATCCTGACGCAAATCGTCGTTACGGATCTACCCACCAGCTTTACAGCAACAGTTCACAATTTCAACTTCGGCCACTGACAATGATGATTTGCCTAGCTAGCGGAAGGTTTAAAACTATGCCAATTACACTACGCCATTGATGAGAGTTTGAATGAACCAGATCCTAACGCGACCACTGGTTATGGAATTTCAGAGAACGAGAACTGCACTGATCTTCTAAGACTAGTCGCGACCTGGTGTTACTCAGCGATCGAGAAAGTATTTTCATTATTGCAAGGAGTATGATCCTTTTCGAAAGGTAGATCCAAACCTCGATTGCCGTTTCTCGACGAATTGGAAAGCGTTTCATTGATTTTCTGGAGACCACAACTGTGCCCATTCCGTCCCTTGCGGAAGCTAACCTTGGGCAAAAGCGAGGCGTTTTTGAGGAAATTCAAAGAGAATCGGTAGCTAGATTTGGTCGAAGAAGATGCGTTAGAGGCAGGGAAGGAGGGGGATTGGGCGGAGTTGAAGCAAGAGCAAGAACGCAGGAGCTCAGAGGCGGCGATAGTCATGGGATTTCCTGCAGCAGCAGCCATGAGAGGAGGGGCGAGCAGGGAGGGAGCAAGGAGAAGCTGTAAGGCAAATGCTGAATTGAGGAAGGAGGGGAGGGAAGGATGGGCAAGAGAGTGTGCTTAGCTCGAGGGAACCTCCATAGCCAAAGGTGTGAGGTTGTTCGAGCTGTCAAGGAGGCCACCAAAGTTGGTTGATGAGATCGAGATGGAGATGGAGAAGCTGATGAACAAGGACATCTTACATTAACTTAATCCATTCTCTCTCTCTCTCTCTCTCTCTCTCTCTCTCTCTCTTCCTTTTTCCACACATGGCCAAATGCTCACATTCGCTCTCCTTGAGTTCCCACTCGTGCTCCTTGCCTGAGTCTCCAGTTCAAAACACGCATCCATCAAGAATTTGTGGACCCGCCCCGCGTTGAAACAGGTCCTTAGTCGTGTGTTTAGAGGCCGTCCCCATAGCCTCCATTGACCCCCATCGCACGCGGGTCTGTCAGCCTTCGAGAAGGGTCTCGGGGTGAGGAGGGGTACCCCCCAACCTCCGTCCAAAGATGCTCGTCGCTGATGTGGCTCCGTTTGACAAGTAGAGCAAAGCTAACGAGCAGGGCTACGAGAGCTAACCAGCTGGGCCTACAGGTTGTAGCTCGTGAAACTATGCGGATCATACCCGCTACTTGAGGGTCCCTCTGGCAACCTCCCTCCGAAGGTGCAATGCATCACATCTCTCGAGCCTATGGGACCTCTTTCAGACTTATGCAGAGTGTTACAGACTAGCGCACCATGGGCACCACCCACGAATCATGGATGGGCAAGATTGCCTGCCCATGCCCAGTCCACGGGCTAGATGCATTCAATGCACCGAGCATGGGTGGCTCTTGTTTGTAAACACCCTGATTTTGAATGTTTGATATGCATGCCCTAACCTCTCTTAAGTTAAGCACATTCTACCAGAGATTGCAAATCGTAAAGAGACTTGCTTGTCACACATGCTATTGGAATCAGGGGTGCATGATTACCTGATTTAGTTCACTGGGTTATGAGCACGTGAAGTATGAGGCATCCGTCCAAGAATCAGTATCGTTTTGCAAGACATCAATCACGTGGTAGCCTTGAGCTTGTTACCTTCAAACTGCCTGTAACACATCAGCAATTATTGGCCGGATTTCAATTGGATCCTCCTCATGTGCACTCTCTCTTTTTTGTCCCCCATTAGATTATTCATTAAGTGGACAATGCTACTAGGAACTACTCATGTGAGGCAGCTTAAAATGGCATTGTTGTTGCTGAATTTGTCACTAGTATCTAGTTTGAACGTAATTTTATGAAGGACAGCATAGTGGAACTCAATCTATATATTATGCAAAGTTAGCTTTCTTTTAGAGTAGTTACATATAATGTAATTACGAAAGGATAAGCAAGGTACCACTTGGTTATGCAAGAATGATATTTATGACACATCTATAGGCACTCTTTCACATTATTGAATACTCCAATATTAGAATATTCATTACGAATTTTCCCAAAGAGGAATATGATTATTGCTATGGATATTGAAAAAGAGGGAGACTAGGCTACTCTAACAAGGCAGCTGAATGGATAGAAATTGTAATTCTTAATCACAACTCTAGGACGGGTCCCTAGTTACATAAATGTAAGCAAAACATGACTTAAACAACCAAAACAGTGTTACTCAACATTTTAAAATTTGTTGATCGCTTAGAGACTCAAATTTGAGGTGCTAGGGGTGTACTTCACCTAGCTCTAAATTCATTCTTTAAGTCACTCATTAGACACACTACCCAAGATCTCCTTTCCTAAGCTTATATAGCAACTCTTAAAACTCCTCATTTGCAAGCCTCACATAGCAGGTTTTGAGATTCAAGAACCTTCTCCCTCTTCTCAATTTCAAACTTCTTGTGCACTCACACGTCTCACTCCAAGCTTCCATCTCCCACCTCCACTCCAACCTTCCGATCTCCACCTTTATCAAGCCTTTTTTACTAATATGTGAGCTCTTGATGCATGAATGCGACAATACAAAGTGTGAATGAAGTTTATTTTCTATCTTTATCTTAGTATGACTTTGGTAAGGTTCTACATTTTTTAAATTGAAACTTCTAAATAAAGTTATTACTTAGTGTACTATTAAGGCAAAAGATAATTGGTAGATACCTACAGCATAGGTGCGTGCTTTGCAAGGCTTTATATAAGCAAGAGGGGCTAATTTGGATCAATAGTCTACTACAAAATGCACAGACATAGTAGACTTGTCTAAGGGAACATGGTTAGCTAGACTAGCCAACCTTCGGCTAGTTCTAGGGGCATTCTACCTATAAAAGGAGCCCATTATAGAGCTCCAATCATTCCATGGGTGCTCAACCTATAGATCAATGTGCAACGGTGAAGAGTAGTGGGAGGCCCCAATTGATCATTGTCTAGAGAGCACTTTGTAGGAGCACAAGTCCACGACATCTATAGTAGATCTAGGTGCAGTCTTATACCTGTAGTAGAGCACAAGAGGTGTGGAAATGGAAGCTTTGTGTACAGTACATATTAACACATTATCTTTGTAGGAGTGTTCAACCTTGAGCAACTATCAAAGCTTTAGTCTTATACTTGTAGTAGAGCACAAGAGGTATAGAAATGGAAGCTTTGTGTATAGTACACATTAACACATTATCTTTGTAGGAGTGCTCAACCTTGAGCAACTATCAAAGCTTACACTGAGTCATGTGGTAGACGAGGAGGATTTTCCTTTAGAGGGTGTAGCAAAATAGAACCATGTTTTGGTACCTTACCTCAATGATTATTTTTAGGTGTTGGTACATATGTTGCAAGTTTTTATACTTAAGATTTACCTATGTATGTATTCTATTTTGGGAGTACATTTGAGTTATGTTTCATATTTGGGTTGCCCTATTTATGTTTAAGTACGCACATGTACTTGAGTTGTGTTCCACATAATATCTCATGATCTTGGTGTGAATCTTATGCTCTGTAAGACTATTGGCCGTAGCCCTTAAGCAAAAAACCTCCCTCTAATTTTCTAACATGGCATTAGAGCTTAATCTTATCATCCAAGAATAGCCTTGTATATGACTATTCAACATGCTAGATGCTACAAGGAAGATCACAGTTCCTGTAGATCTAAACAGCTAAAGAAATGGAACTAGAGTAATGTAGTTGCTCTTTTCATGTTCATTGAGACATCTTTGATTTTGGTGATCCCTTATATTCGGCTGGCAGATGCAACAAAGGAGGCATGGAAGATCTTATATGATATCTATGAGACCAAGAACAAAGGGAGGATCACCTTTCTTTAAAATCAACTATTCAACTTAAAGATAGATGAAAGGAGACTCAGCCATGACTACTTGGTGAAGGTGAAATTTCTCAAGGATCAACGTGGAGTAGTGGTCACAAGGTGGATAGTAAATAGTTAGGCATGCTTCCTAGTCAACAAGCTTCTAAAGGGCTACCAAGGGTTGGTAATTACTCTTGCCATTAAAGAATGATGAGACCACTCACATTCAAGTAGTTGGGTCCCTTGTTGCTTCAAGAGGAAGCTCAGACAAAGTTTTACGACAAAAAAGAGGATGGCGATATTGATGAGAAGGCGCATAGAGCCAAAAGTAAGAATGAAGCCATGGAAAACGAAGTATTCCAAGAATGATAACAAGAAATCTCCTGACAGTGAAAATAAGATTAAGAGAAGTGTTGAGGAACCATCTCAACATCATGTGTTGTCATATGTGCATAACACTAACACATAGAGTGCTATAAAGGAAAGGGTTAGAAACCCTAACCCTAACACTAAAGGGGTTTCTATATATTCATCATTTTCAACTAAATTTATTGTACAGTTACTCATTTGTGGTGTGCTCTCTAGCTATGCCCTCTCTCCTCATATCCACTCTTCTCCTCTCCTCGCTCTATATTTGTTCATGGTATCGGAGCTCCCTTGCCTTCCGATAAGGCATTGCGATCATTGTGAAAGTGTGAGTGATTGATTGATTGGGAGCGATTGAGTGAGCATCCTTTCAATTCGTTGATGAAAGAGAATTTTCATCCATAGGATTTCTTTTCATCTCTTTCAAGAGCTCGTGAGAGATCTAGTGATTGAGAGAGAGATTTGTGAGTTCTTTTTCATTCATTTCTTTATGAGAATTCTCGATTTCTCTTATTGAGAGAGAATCTTCTTCTTCTTGCTGACATGTCATAGTGCCACATTAGCATAAAGGTCATCTGCCACATCATCCTCAGAGCCACATCACCATATCCACGTCAGGCGTGCCACATCAACAAGCCATGTCATCACTTCCACATCACCCTGCCACCTCAACACTAACACATGGCAGTCCCTTGATAGGCACAATTACCCCTTGACATGCACACACATGTACTATTTCTGCATGTGCCCACATCACTGCCACATCATCATGTTCACCCTTTTTGCCCCTCCACCTAGATCAAGCCATATCTTTTGATCCAAGAAGAATTTGAGGGCGCTCGAAAAAGATAAAACGCTTGATTTTTTGTGCTCTATGTGCTCTTCACATCACGCACACATTTCGGCACACGTATCACACACATTTTAGCCTTCGCATCAAATCCACTTCTTACACATACACAAGCCTCTACATCGATGCATCTGACCCAATAGCTAAAATGAACAAAAGAAAAGGAATTAGTTGTTGCTTTTGCATCGCTCAATGGTTGGTCTTGATCTAGATTAGATAATCCTTAAAGGAGAAAACTCCAAATTAGCCAATCCAAGCCATGCCCAAAAATTCCAAAATGGTACCTACTTGAAGTTAGACCCTATACTCAAATGCGGTTTCACATCATCACATGTTTTGAAACCTGATGTTCCACAGTTCATCGAGGAGACTTCAGAGTTTATAGAGGCATTGGCCAATTGATCATTAGTGATGGAAGATTGCACATGATTTGATTTTACAATCACATGCCTTCATTGTAAAGCTTATTGGCTATTTTTTTGGCATTGTGCATTGTATTCAAGCCTTGTAAAGCCTCTTGGCTATTCGCGGCATCATTTGCCACAATATATAGATTGCCACAATACTTGTAACAGATTGGATATATATTGCAGTTCTTCTTTACCGACAGTTCAGATTGCAATTGATTTAGAGATTGATTTTCACAGTAGATTGAGCACATTTCTTGCACCATGTCTACCACCAGCAACTTTAATTTGAAGGCATTTGCTAGGTTAAACAAGTCAAATTATAGCACATGGAAATATCGAATGGAGACAATTCTTGTACTTCAAGACAAAGGGGAGTATGTCGATGGGTCTGCACCTAGAACATCTGATGGTTAGACATCAACTCCCACCATTGCCACAGCACAAGCAATAGGATCTACACTTGCACCAACAATGTCCGCACCTAGCTGCCATTGCTTGAGCATAGGCAGAATGGGACAAGAAAGACAAATATGCATATCATTTGATCAAAAAAATGTGCAAGATGTCATGCTAGGATATCTCAACACAGTGAAGACATCCAAAGAAACTTGGGATATGTTCACAGCCCTTTACAAGTCCAAGAACACTTCTAGGATTCTCACACTCAGAAACCAAATCAACCAGAGTTTCCATAATTGGTCGTGCTTACGTTCTTAGGATCAAGGATTACAACAATCAACTTGCAGTAGCAGGAGATACTATTCCAACACTAGAAGAGCTACAATCAATTTTACTTGGTGAAAAACTTAGGACTCAGGCCATTCACGCACGCAAAGGTCATTCCATTGATCAAGTATTCATAGAGCAAAGGTCATTCCACTGATCAAGTATTCACAGCAAAGATCATTCACACACGCAAAGGTCATTCCACTAATCAAGTATTCATAGCTTCAGATAGAAGTAGAGGCAGAGGCAGAGAAGGAGGTAGAATATTTTAGAGGAGTGGTCATCAGCATCAAAGTCATTGCCGGCATCATCACCATTAGCAATTCGCATCCGCAGTAGCATCAACATCAGTATCAACATTAGCATCATCCCAACAGAGTAAGATTCCAAGGAAGAGGAAATGCATCCACCAATTTGTCAAACATTGAGTGCAACTACTATCATAAGTTTGGACACTATGAAAGAGATTGCCACAAGAAGAAGTATGAACAAGGAGGTCAATCTGGCATCAATCGAGGGAATTTTTGTGGAAGATGAAATCACCCCGTGGTGTCATAGTCATTGTGCCAATGAACCTCAAAATATGTTTCTTGCAAGTGAGGATATGTAGAAGACTGATACAGTGTATCTTGACATAGATTGTGATTCCAAAGAGGAATGTAGTTATCAAGTTGATCAAGTAGATGAAGATTATTGGTACATAGACAATGGTGCATCATCTCACATGACAAAACATCAGGAATGGTTCATAGATATGAAACCATTCGAAGGACAAAATAATGTTATCTACACGGCAAATAACACACCAAATCCAATTCAAGGGAAAGACATTGTCCCTATGAACAATCTCACTAGTACGAAAGGATTGGTGAAAGATGTACTCTATGTTCCAAAGCTCAGTAAAAACCTTTTGTTAGTTGGGCAAATGATAGAACACAACTACAGAGTCATCCTCGATGGAGATGAATGTACGATCAGAGAAAAATCTAGAGGATATCAGCTAGTAGGAAAAGTATTCAAGGAAGGACACTTGTTTAGAATGCTAGCTTCAGTACTAGATTTGCATGCCATGTTAGCTCAATAGCAACCAATGCCACTTTCCATAGTATGACACAAGAGATATGGACCTGTCAATTTTAAAAGCTTGATGCAACTAAGAACCAGAATATGGCAATTGGAATCTTGAAACTACATTTTCTTGGAGAAGTTTGCAAAGCATGTTGCTTCGATAAACGAAAGAGAACCAACTTTGGCAGAAGCACCTCTCAAGCACAAGGTATTCTTGATTTGATTCATATAGATGTATGGGGTTATGCACAGACTCGCAGCATCAATGATTCACTTTACTACTTAACTTTCATCAACGACTATAGCAAATATTGTCGGGTCTATTTTGTGAAAGAGAAATCTGAAGTGTTTTTTAAATTTCAAGAAGTCAAAGCCACCAAATAGGCAGAAAGATCAAATTCATGTGATTAGATGGACGAGGTCAATATATGTCTTCAGCATTCATGAGCTTTCGCAGAAGTAATGGCGTTTGAAGACAATTCATATGTGTAGATACTCCTCAGCAGAATGCAAGAGCTGAAAGGAAGAATGGTACTTTAGCAGCCAAATAGTGCTAGAGCAATGCTCAGTGAGAAGCAACTTCTAAATCAGTATTGGGTAGAAGCAATTGACACTACAAGCTACTTGCTTAATCAGCTTCCAACCGAATCGATTCAAGGTATGACACCTTATGAAGCATTCAATATTGGATACAAGCCACGCATTGGGCATCTCCAGATATTTTGTTGCATAGAATATGCCCACATACATGACGATCATCACAAAAAGTTGGATGTGAAGTCATGGAAATGCATCGTGTGGTTGGCTACAGTGAAGAAAACAAAGCATACAAGTTGTATGATCCCATCAACCAAAAGGTCATAATCTCCAGAGATGTAATATTTAATGAGGAATAAGAATGCGAATCATCAAATAAATAGGAGATAGACACATAGATTACTCAGTTACCCACAGAAAAAGTTGATGAAGAAGAGCAAGAATTGCTAGAGACACCCTGAGAAGAGCAATTTAGATGGTCTACTAGGGAAAGCAGACCACTAGCCAAATTGACATATGCTTAGAAGGCAAATAAATTTAGATAGAAACCACTAATTATGCTCTTATGGCCACCATCATGGCTACAGAAGAGCCAATGTACTTCAAAGACGTAGTTGACAAGCCATAATGGGAAATTGCAATGAATGAAGAAATGGAAACTTTGTACAGAAACAACACTTGGGAATTATGCGACCTTCCACCAAGAAAGATGGACATAGCAAACAAATGGGTTTAGAAAGTGAAGTATAATCCATATGGAAGCATTGAAAGATACAAAGCTAGATTAGTTGCAAAAGGATTTGTAGAGCAATACAGTCAAGATTATGATGAGACTTATGCTTTGATAGCAAAGATTGATTCCATACAATTCTTGATATTACTAGCGACAGTCAACAGATGGAATGTGTACTAGCTAGATGTTAAAAATGCTTTCCTCAATGGTTACCTAGATGAGGAAGTTTATATGCAACAACCAGCATGTTATGTTGAACCAAGGAAAGAGCATCAGGTTTTCCATCTCAAGAAAAGTCTCTATGGCTTAAAGCAAAGCACCCAGAAGTTGGTATAGTAGAATCGACAAGTATTTTTCTAACCTGGGATACATGAAGTCCAATGCAGATCATACTCTTTACTACAAAGTTCAAGAGGAAGACATTACTATTGCACTTTTGTATGTAGATGATTTGATTGTGACTGGAAGTTATGATAGTTTCATTAACAAGCTAAAACAAGACTTATTAGTAGCAGAGTTCAACATGTAAGATCTTGGACTTATGCACTATTCTCTTGGTATTGAGTTCTAGAGAGACTCAGACAATCCCTTCATGAGCCAATAGAAATATGTTAATAGTCTCCTGAAGAGCTTTCATATGGCTGATTGCAAGATTGCAGCCACTCCCATGAAACAAAGTTTGAAACTTACAAAAGATCCAAAAGAGCCTACAGTCAATGATAGGTATGACTGACAGCTCATCATATCTCTTATATACCTGACTATCACAAGAACAGATATTTGTTATGCAGTTAGATCACTTGCATAGTTTATGGAAAATCCAAAACAGTCTGAGTAGAATGCAACCAAAAGAGTCTCGAGATACATCAGAGGTACAAGACAGTTTGGAATAGAATATAGAGGAAGTCATCCAAGGTTGCATGGATACTGTGACAGTGACTATGTAGGAGATTATAAGACCAGGAGATCCACTCAAGGATATGCATTTTTCCTTAGTAAAGGTGCTATATCATGGTTGTCAAACAAACAACCAACTCTTTCTTTGTCCTTCAATAGAAGAATTCCAACTCAAGTTTAAAAAAAAAAAAAACATAGCTGAAACTCTTCGTTATCGGTTTAGGAAAATGCATATTTTCTAGAAAAACAGCACCTTAAGGAATAAATCAGACCATGTGATGGTTGTCAGAGTGTAGAGCGAGAAATTTTGAACATTTCTCCTTTTTACGGAAACACATTCTGACACAACCACCAAAAGTTATGTACAATCAATGATTAAAGGTTTTAAATGCCATAACACAAAAGAAAAATTGAAACCACCTCCCTAGTCAAACGTGGACAAATTCAAAGCTGCACATGTATTTGACTACTCAAACATGGACAAATTCAAAGGTGCACATGTGTTTGACTAAATCCATAGCTCCCCCTCCTTCCCTATAAAAGTGCATCCATCCCTCTCATACTTCATCTTTCACATCTTGCCTCCATCCTCTTCCCCATTCCGAGCCCTACGCAAGACACTCCTCCCTCTCCATCGACCACCACCCTAATCCCATCCTCACACAGTGAGTTACTTTGAGCCCATCTCGCAGTGATAACCTAGCCATCCACCACCCGTCCATTCGTCCTCAATGATGACCACCACCCTACTTCCATCCTGACACGGCAAGTTACTTTGAGCCCATCTTGTAGAATGATAAGCTAGCCATCCACCCACCGTCCATTCATCCTTAGCAATCCCATTACATAGAGAAAGACTTGGAGAGTGTTCAGGTGACCATCTCTTCCTCCCTTTGGATTTTCATCAAAGTTTTTCGTCCGTCAAGTTTGTTTTCTTATTTTCTTTTTTCCCCCTCCCCCTCCACCATTCCCCCCTCCACCACCAGCCCATCCATTCCCCCCCTTCCTCCCCTCGTTCCATCTCCACCATCTGCCCCTCCACCCTCCACCCCCCTCCATCTCCACCCCCCCCCCCTCCTCCATCTCCCCCTCCACCACCACACCCCCCCCCCCTCCCCCCCCTCCTCCTCCTCCACCACCACCACCCCCCTCCTCCATCTCCCCATCTACCAGCACCAGCACCCCCTCCCCCTCCCTCCACCACCACTACCACCACCCCCCCTCCCCCCCTCCTCCATCTCCACCTCCCCCCCTCACCACCACCCTCCCCCCCCTCCATCTCCACCACCCCCTCCACCACCCCCCTCCCATCTCCACCCCCACCCTTTCCCCCTCCCCCCCCCTCCCTCTCCACCACCCCTCCACCACTCCCTCACCCCCTTCACCACCCCCCATCCCCCCCCTTACTCCCCCTCCCCCCCCCCTTGCTTCCAACCCCCCCCCCTTCATTCCACACACACAAACCCCCCCTCTCCACCCCCCCCTTTCCCCCCCTCCATTTCCCCCCCCTCCTCCGTT
Source organism: Dipteris shenzhenensis (assembly GCF_047967505.1). Lineage (NCBI taxonomy): Eukaryota > Viridiplantae > Streptophyta > Polypodiopsida > Gleicheniales > Dipteridaceae > Dipteris > Dipteris shenzhenensis. The sequence continues at coordinate 47,345,954 of NC_141606.1, forward strand.
CTCTCTCTCTCTCTCTCTTTCCCCCCTTCTCTCTCTTTCTCTCTCTCTCTCTCTCTACCCCCCCTCTTCTCTCTCCCTCTCTTTCTCTCTCTCTCTCTCTCTTTTCCCCCCCTCTCTCTCTTTCCCCCCTCTCTCTCTTTCCCTCCCCCTCCCCCTCCCTCTTCTCTCTCTCTCTCTCTCTCTCTCTCTCCTCCCTCTCTCTTCTACTCTCTCTCTCTCTCTCTCTACCCCCCCAATCGGCCGCTCCTCTCCCTACATTTACCTAAAGGGCTTTAGCCCTTACCTATTAGCAAGAGCTTATAAGCCCTTGCTGCTTAGGGTAGCGGCGCCTGCCAGCAAGAATGTGACGCCTGCACATAGTGCCCTCGCCAAGGGCAATGCAGCCCGTGTTGGTGCGCCAATAGCATGTGCCATAGCGACGGCACTCAACCCTCTCCTCTACCATCCTCCTCCCCTCACCAACCCCTCCCCTCATCTCCACCCGCCTCCGTTCGCAAAACCCCCCCTGATGCCACTACCCGCGTGACACCCCCCCCCGAATTTTAATTTGATTTTATTTTTTAAATAAATAAATAAATAAATAAATAAATAAACCTAACCTAACCTAACTTGATCCTAGGACTAACCCTACCTAGGTTAGTTTACACCTAGGTTAGGTTAGCTCTAACTTAGGTTAGTTATTTAACTCTCAATTAGTTAGTCATAGCTAGATTAGTTTAACTGTTAGCTAGTGAGACTAACTAGATAGTTAGGTTAGTCTAATTGTACTAAAGTTAGTTTAACTAATTATGGTTAGATTAGTTAATTGTAGGTAGTTTTAACCCATAGTTAGGGTTATAGGCTAGTTAGACTAACTGGAATTAACTTAGTTCAAACCCCTTAGTTGGACTTAAAGTCCATTCACACCAACCTTAAGACCAAGGCCCCCCTCCCCCCCAAAGGCCAATTTTACCCCTACTTCAACACTTTGTATTGCACCTGTTTGGGACCCTGTTTGAACCAAAATTTCACACACGAAAACACCATGCTATGGGGCATTTTTCCAGCTCATTGCACACCATTTCAGCATCCCTAGCACTCGCTCATTTGCACCCTCATGTGGGCCTCGTTTTGTACTAATTCGCTTATATCTTTACGTCGTGACCTCCGATTGACAATCTGTCTACACCGGCACATTTCCCTACACATGTGGGACAATCTTAGGCACATTATTAACACGACTGTCCCCACAACACTAACACAACTCTAACCCTCCAAACACAACTACATCAACACCCAGACTTGTGACAGAGACACCCTTTGCAACTCTCGCCCAAACTGCAATACACCAATGCTCTGACTCCAACGCTCACCAAATTTGCATACAAATCCGCTACAACCATCGACTTCGACAATCATATACCCCGATTTCCCCCTTGAAATTCAAGAAATACCTTTAACTCCTCCACACCACAACATGGCTGGACACCGCCGTTCGCGATGATGATGATGGGCATATTGACCTTGATGCAGAGGCTGACAATTTCTTTAATCACAGAAATAATAACAATCAAGGTAGGCGCCCATTGGGAAAACTGGAACTTTTCAAATATAATAATAGGGGAGATCCAGCCCATTTCCTTCAGCATTTTAATGCCGCATGTCGAGGAGTAGGTGGAGATCAATCCCATGAAACCAAGGTGGCTTGGTTTCCCATGGCCTTAATTGATGAAGCGTCTAAATGGTACCTAGACTTTCTAGTGGAAGAGCAAGCCACATGGGACTTGCTTCAAACATAATTTAAAAGACGCTTTCAAATGGAGAGGCTACAAGATGATCCCGCTCTCCAACTAAGGAAGATCGAACAAGGCCGTCGAGAAGATGTACGCACGTACCTTGGCAAGATGAAAAGATTAATCACCAAATGTGACCCACGCCCTGATGCAAAGTACCTCATGGCTTGGTTCATTGTAGGACTAAGAAAGAAAATCGAGAAGGATAGCTATGAAATGTTTAGTGCTGCTCATGCAGCAACCATTGACATCGAGGATGGCATGACTGACTCTGACACTAGCAGTGATGATGGCAGATCCAATGCTCGAGATAAGCACTCTAAAAAGGGCAAATCCAAGTCCACTGCCGAAACATCAAATGAAGATTGCCTAGAGGCCATGGCCATGAAGCTAAAAGAAGACATGATGCAGGCCATGGAATAAAAACTTCACTTGTCTCAACTGCCAACTCAGACATATCCACGGCGAGAAAATGTCAAGTGTCCACACTGCATGGCCAATCATATAGCAAATGAGTGCCTGGTCCTAAGAGCCAAGATCACTGCACAAGCAAATCCACCACTAAGGTTGTGGTGCCATTTCTGTGTCATCGGCGGCCATGATGAAAACAATTGCATCTTCAACATGTGCAACAACCCGCCTCGACCTCAACAATACCAAGCAACACCCATGCCAATGTACAAGCAATTGGAACTTGCACAAGCGCCCCTAACTCTGAGGCTAAATCCTGTTCTCGTTCAGACACAAGTCCCACAACTACTCAAGAATCTGAATCCATGACCATATCCAAGAGCACCAAATCCAGATCCTCAGGCAGTTCCAATACATCAATTACAAGCCAAAGAAGTAGACAAGCCATTCGAGTATGAAGTAGAGTACCTAGTGTATGTAGAAGGTGTAGAGGGTCTAATACCAATTTATGCAAATCAAGTACATCCCAATACATATTGAGCACCAATCAAGTGCTACGGTTGTGGAGAAAATCACCAGATCGTAGAGTGTCCTCATTGTGGTAGCCCTGCTACCTTCCAACCACTCTGCAGAGATTGTGGCATAGGACATGCTTGTATGGATTATCCCATGAAAAATAAGGTCCCACAACAGACAGAGGTTAAGCCTAATGTCCCAATCGGCATCATTAGGGTGGACCATCAAAGCCTGGGGTCGGCAAGCATAATATCACAACCTGTGAATGTAATTAGATGCCAATAGAAAGAGGCCACCAAGGACCCTAACATTCCAATCTAACCAAAGCGACTTCTTAAAAAGAAAGCACAAGTGCCTCCACCTCCGCCAAGCAATGAGCAGCCAAGATCATCCACATCAGCTCCCAAGCCTCAAATAAAAGAAGCTCCATACCCAAATGTAGAAGTGGAGAAGGCTCGTTTTCAGGCACTTCAACAATGGGTACAAAAGGAACAAGCTCAATTTGAGGTTGAGAAACAAGCTCAAGATCCAATCCATGACTTGGCCCCACAAAATATTGATACTTTACTCGAGCCTCTATTCCAACAACAGACTCCACAACATAATGTATTGCCATGTTAAATTGAAGGAGCCACACTCTCTAGCATCCTAAGTTGCCCTGTGTCAATTCCCATCGGAATCCTCCTATGGAATTGTCTCAATCTCTGGGAGAGTTTCAAAGGATGGATTGAAGTCACAAATCCCTCTCCACCTATGAATGACATCGAAGATATCCCTGTGCGGATTGGGGAGAGAGATGACATATTCAACATTACTGTGCCTTTGATCCACAAAGCTTATTATGAAGTCCAAGCCATAGTGGACGGTGGAGCAGGTGTAAATGTCCTATCAAAGGAGCTCTACGATGAATGGGGTCTCCCACCAATGCAAAAGGCTAATTTTAACATATGCGTTGCTGATGATTCACGGGCTAAACCCTTGGGAATAGTAAATGGTGTGTCCATAAAGGTTGTAGGAGTTCGCTTTTCCCTTCAATTCACAATCTTGTTATCTCCCCAAAAAATCCTATCAAATCTTACTAGGACGTCCTTGGTTACAGGAAGCATCATTCCTCCATGACTGGGGAATTGATGGACTAACAATCCAGAATCACGACACCGCAATCAGGGTGAATGTGGGAACAGGAGCTATAAAACCAATTGTGCCTAGAGCATTGGATGACAAATATTCAACGACAATCTCAAGCAAATCAGCTCCCTTGCAATAGCATGCCATAGTAGGGGATTCACAAAGCAATGTAAATAACTAGATACAAACATTGGCAACCATCGACAACTACCATTCATTAGACCCCATCTTCTCGTAGATGATGCTAAGGTGCTACAGGTAGATCCTCCACCTCACACATGAAGAACCAATCGATCTAGAGGTGCCATTCTTTATGGTTGATCTCGAGTGGGATAATGAACCTGAAGAAGGTACCCATACCAATGATGACTCAGATTTTCCTTGGGACCTTGAAATTGAGGCTGAGAATGTTGAAATTGAAGATCAATTCTATGAGAATGACAGCCATTCTGCATGCCCCAATGGCAGTAGATCTTCCAATAATTAAACCTCTAAAGTTGAATAATAGTAGAAGATCCTGCAAGAAAGTTGGAGGAAATCATAGAAAAACCAAGGCCGCATACTTCAATGAATTCGAATGAGTCCAAACAAGGATCGTCGAATTGTATCTTGCAAAGCCAACTCCCTCAAAATTAGAACCACCACCTCTTGAATGGTCCCCTGAGGGATTGGAAGGAGTATGCACAGCAAATGAACCCTTATTGGGGAACACCTTACTAGTGGAAAAGTTACCCCACAGTTCCCAACGTAAGAAGTTTTGGAAATATAAGCCACATGTGCGGATGAAGCTCGATCAAGAGACTTTAGAAAAAGAAAGTCAAAAAGAGCCTAAAAAATTGGTAATTAGAACCACCACCTCTTGAATGGTCCCCTGAGGGATTGGAAGGAGTATGCACAGCAAATGAACCCTTATTGGGGAACACCTTACTAGTGGAAAAGTTACCCCATAGTTCCCAACGTAAGAAGTTTCAGAAATATACGCCACATGTGCGGATGAAGCTCGATCAAGAGACTTCAGAAAAAGAAAGTCAAAAAGAGCCTAAAAAATTGGTAAATGAAACTATACCACCCAGTACACATGGCACATGTTAGGCTAGTTCAACACCATCAGAGGCTAATCTTTGAGAAGTGTTGGAGTACTTCAAGAATTACACAAGTGGCAGTGCACTGATAGCAATGCCAAGACCACTAAGAGAATCTGAAGTTCAAGAAATTAAGCAGCATTGGAGAAACTCCAATCTATGAGGGACCAGCAAAAACATGCACAATAAACCTCGCCCTGAAAGGGGAGGAAGAAAATCTGGTTTTCATTGAGAAACAGCTTCGACAAAAAGATGAAACCAAACTCAAAGCATTCCTAATAGAATACCGTGACTACCTAGCATGGTCATACAAAGAGATGAAAGGAATTTCATCAGACATGGAAGTACACACAATACCTATAAGGGAAGGTGATCACCTAAGGATGTGGACCTTATCGCACAAATCCTGAGTATGGCACCATGGTTTATGACGAGATGGAAAAACTCCTAGATGCCGGATTCATCTATGAGATAGAGCATATTGATTGGGTTTCACCCATCGTCATTATGCCTAAACACAACAAGAAGATCAGAATATGCGTAAACTTAAAGAATGTGAATGCCGCCACAATTAGGGATGACTATCCCCTACCCTTAACAGAAAAAGTGTTGGAAAAGGTGGCAGGCTCTGAAATATATAGCTTCTTGGATGGCTTCAGTGGCTATAACCAAGTGCAAATTGCTCCTAAAGACCAATAAAAATAGCATTTGCTATAGAATGGGGTATTTTTGCATATAGAGTCATGCCATTGGGCCTTTGTAATGTCCCGGCCACATTCCAGCGAGTCATGTTCACAGCTTTCAAGTCATTTCTGAATAAGTTTTTATAGGTGTTCTTGAATGATTTGTGCATCCATTTGAAAAAAAAAGACCACTTAAAATGTCTTGAAGTAGTACTAATCAAATGCAGGGAGTATGGCATCTCCCTAAATCCAACAAAATGCCAGTTCATGGTCACCCACAGAGTTGTTTTGGGACACATTGTTTCTCAACATGGGATTGCAACTAACATGGACAAAATCAAAATCATCATGGAATTGCCTCCTCCTACAAATTCCAAAGGTGTACAGGTCTTTATGGGACATGCCAGTTATTATATAAGATTTATATTGTGGTATGCCATGATAGCTAGAACACTTTACAAATTATTAGTGGAATTTTTATGGACAAAAGAGTGCGACAAGCCTTTGAGCTTTTAAAGTGGCGCCTAATCAGAGCACCCATCCTTATATCTCCCAATTGGGATATTGATTTTCATGTTCATGCTGATGGATCCAAGTATGCAATTGGGAGTGCGCTTTGTCAACCTAGTGAACATAAGAAAGACTACCCATTCTACTTTGCCAGTCACAACTCAATGATGTCGAGATCAACTATACCACCATAGAAAGAGAAGCCCTAGCAATGGTGTATAGTGTTAAGAAATTTTGGCACTATCTACTGGTGGCAAATGAATTTGTCTTCTACACCGACCATCAAGCATTGCTTTATCTTGTGAACCGTTCGTGTACAATAGGAAGAATAACCAGATGGCTCCTCATGCTTCAAGAATTCAACTTCAAAATAGTGGTCTGCGAAGGTGCGCAACACTACATTGCCGATCACATGTCTCATGTCAAGTCGGGAGAAGAAGCCACTGGAGTAGAAGATGACTTACCAGATGCCACACTATTTCAAATAGATGTTGTTCTAGAGTGGTGTGGAGATGTCATTGGGTACTTAATGGCAGGAAGCCACACCCCTTGAAATGAAAGCAGTAGATGCCAGAAAACTAATTCTAAAGGTTGCACCCTATCAACTCATTATAGGACAACTATACAAGATGGGCAAGGACCAAGTATTAAGATGTGTAATGCCTCATGAGATCACACCAATCGTAAGTGAAGTCTATGAAGGCATTGTAGGAGGACACTTCCAAGGGAAAGCCACAGTAAGAAAAGTTCTCCTCACAGGCTACTGGTGGCCAACACTATGGGTAGATGCCTATGAATATGTAAAAGGCTGTGATGTATGCCAATAGACTACTAAACCACAACATAAAGACTTCAATCCCCTAACAATAGTTATTGTGCAGAAAACATTTGAAAAATGGGAGATTGACTATGTGGGTCCCATACATCTAGTAGCAAAAGGAACACAAGCATGCTACATCATTGTGGCCACTGATTACAGTTAAAAAGGCAAATGCCAGAAGCACAACAAGATTCTTATACGAAAATGTGATCACCCGATTCGGATGCCCCATTGAAATTGTGTCGGATAGAGACACACATGTTGTCAATGAGGTAATCCAAGAACTCTTGTTTGGCTTTATGGTAATCCATAGAAAAAGCATACCCTTCTACTCCCAAGGGAATGGACAAGATGAATCCACCAACAAAATATTATGCATTATCCTCACCAAGGTAGTAGAACCATAGTGTTTTGATTGGGCAGAGAAACTGAATGCAGCCTTATGGGCGTACAAAACCACACTCAAGGTTAGTACAGGGAACACACCTTTTCAATTGGTGTACCGCTATGGTCCCACTAGAATTGTAATACCAAGCCTACGCATAGCAGTATAGGAATGCATGGGAGACCATGAATCCGTGAAAGAAAGACTCTATCAGTTGGAGAAGCATACAGAGACAAGACTAGTCGCCTACCATGCCATGACAATAGAAAAACATAGAAGAAAGGCATGGCTTGACAGAAATATTAAAGCTAAAGACATCAAGGAGGTGACTTGGTCTTGTTATACAATGCCAGAGTACACAAGGGGAAACTGAAGTATCTAGGTCAAGGACCCTACCGAGTAAGAAAGATGAATCCCATCGGAGCTGTGCTGCTAGAAACATTGGATGGAGTACAATTCAACACAACAATAAACGGGAGTCGACTGAAGTGCTACTACTACAACACGCAAGCCATCCCCAACGAAAACAAAGATTTGGCAAACCAAGTCTTCCTTAGTTAGGATTAGATTGTATCATGAGCACTCACTTGCATATGTATGTCTTCGCACATATAGATAGCATCAATTGATTTTAACCTAGGGCTCAGAAGTGATGCCTGAGTTCTAGCTACCTTATAAAATCCCAACAACAAAAAAGAAGCATACAGCTAGTCCCTACCTAGCTACTAGGTCACGTGCACTCACACGCTTTCACTTGGACATATAGATGATTGCATGAATAATTGTGCCACACACTTTTATTCCACACTCTCAAAGCATGTATAAAAATAAGATCTCTCACAAACACGCACAAAGATCATACCTACATGCCAACTAATCTAATGATCAATGATACACCACATGCACATAGATGTAGGTTCAGAAAAAATGCCGCCACTAAAGAGGATGCGTAGAAAGAGTCTACCACCTCAACCACGAGAACCCCTTCAGAGTTCGCAGCCATCTAGATCCTCTCAACCACGGTGACCATAGGCATTTTTGGTCCAAAGTGATAGCTCCGAGGAGGATTTAGTGCATGACCAAGAAGAACAAATGCCACCCATCACCATCGGCCTACACAACCATTGATGGGGCCCAGTCACTAGAACTTGTTTGGCCACCTACATTGACTTATGCTCTTTCCCAGGAAGCAACATCTTACTTAGAGCTAAGGGGTCTTGGTAGTTTGCATGAGAGCCTAAAATCCTTGGAGGACAGTCCTATAATGACCACATACATCAGGGACTTTCTCCATTCTTACCACTCTAGCAATGCATAGGTTGGCAAGTATGGTACCATCACTGTACATCAGAGCCCACTCAGCATTATCCTCAATAGTACAGTCATCAAAGGGCTTTCTCACTCCCAACACAAGGTGCCAAATACCCTACATGGCCTGCTGATGCAAAATTTCTTGAAGTATAGCCTCTTCTTGCCAAGGGCACACTGTTCCATAGGGACGGAATATTACTTCGCACCATCCTTAAACCTCGCATCAAGGAAGTAGCACAATTCCTATCTACAATCCTGGGGGTTAGGTATGGCAAGAATCAATCCCTTCCACATTTGTTTTGCTGAGTAGGAAGCTAAAGCAAGACTGGACCCAACACTTAGTCATCTTCTTTACAAAGAGACTATATGGTTCATCAGGCCAAAAATGTATTGGCTATAGTCATCAAAAAAGAGCTACAAGAACGAGAAATGACTCTGCCCGAGTCACCAAAACCAATTGAGGAGCTAGACATACCTTCTCACTAGTATGGGAACCATCACCAACTTCTCCTACTGTCACATTGGCAAGTGCAGATGCCTTAGAAGTAATATCTATCATGGAGGTCGGAATTGAGGAATTGCCCCACGAGATGCTATAGCTCGGTGCACAACTGCAACCAATATATCTCCAACAATAGTAGCAACCAGAGCCTGAGGCAAAGATCGACACCAGAGCCTGAGGAAAGATCATCACTAGAGCCTAAGGCTACATCAACACTAGAACCGCCCATCGATGCCATGCTAGTCGATGAGCCACAAGAGGATCTAGTGCCATATCAACAATATAGCTATTGTACACAAGTGACTGAAATAACCTTGGAACAACCTCCCACAAGTACTACAAAATCATCCAGATGGCTACATGGGCACCACTTATATCAGCAGTATCACCAGTCCTCATCACCGTCTGTCATTCTCCAACATCAAGCTAGGAAAATGATCCAAATGTTAGAAGTATTCACTAGCTTGGCCAAGGAAGAATATGCAAGAGAATTGGACAGATAGATAGCAATAGAAATCGAAGACCAATTCTAGGCAATTACCATAGAGGTCAAGGCACTTCGGGTGTAGATAGATGAGAAGGAGGTAGAAGAAGTGCGCATGAACCAAGCTCTTCAAGCTCAAGAGAAGGCAGTGAGGGATGTGTCCAACCTCCACCAAGGTCAAACACAGCTGACAGCAGTAGTACAAGCAATGGCAATCCTACAAACCTACTATAACTCCTTAACCTCCACACATGCTTAGTAAACATAGGTAGTGGCACAAGCTCGACTCACTCTAATTCATAAAGAAGAAGAGCTCTAGTATTGCAAAGACAAGCTTGAAGACATGAAACAATCTTTGGCAGTACGTGCCTTCACCATTGACGGGCTTACAAGGGAATGCAGAATCTTAAAGGACCAACTTGATACGGCTAAAGAGGCCAACACTTCACAAGCACAAGTCTTAGACCAATGGTACAATACCACTGAAGACATTCCTCAACAGGCAAAGGTCACGTTGCAAATGAGAAAGCTTAAGGAGGCATATACAACCATCTACCAGAAATACACAGAAAAAATGAATGAGATGCACTCCCAAAGATGGTAAATGAGAGAAAGAGAGGGTAAATGAGGAGATGCACTCCCAAAAGAGGGTAAATGAGAGAAAGAGAGGGTAAATGAGAGGGGAAAAAGGAAAAAGAGGTGGAAAAGAGGTAGAAAATAGGCAGAGGAGAGGTGAAAAATAGGAGAAATAGGTAGAAAAGAGGAGAAAGAGGAGAGAAAGAGAGGGTTAAAAAAAGGTGAAAAGAGAGGATAAAAGAGGAGAGAGAGGTGGAAAAGAGGAGAAAGAGGGAAAAGAGAAAGGAAAAAAGAGGGGAAAATAGAGAGTGAAAGAGAGGGGAGAGGGGGAGAAAGTGTCAAATAGAGGGGGAAAAAGAGGACAAAAGTGAAAAGAAAGAGAGAGGAAAAAAGGGCAAAGAAAGACAAGGTAAAAGAGAGGGCAGAAGAAGGGGGGAAAGAGAGATGAGGAGAAAAGAGAGGACAAAGAGGAGAAACAAGAGGGTAGAAAAGAGATAAACGAGAGGAGAAAATACAAGACAGGGGAAGAGACAAGAGAGGGGAAAAGAGAGGAAAACAAGGCAGAAGAGAGGGGGGGAAGGGAGATAAGAGAGCGGAAGAGACAAGAGAGGAGAAATGAGAGGCTAGAAAAGAGAGGGGCAAAGAGATAGAAGAGAGGAGAAAATACAAGATAGGGGAATAGATAAGAGAGGGGAAAAGAGAAGGAAAAGAGGCAGAAGAGAGGGGGGGAAAGGGAGATAAGAGAGGGGAAGAGAGAGGACAAAGAGGTGAAAAAGAGGAGAAAAAGAAGGGGAAAAGAGAGGAGAAAGAGAGTGTAAAAGAGGAGAAAGAGGCAAAAAGAGGGCAAAGAGAGGGTAAAAATGAGGGGAAAGAGAGGGTACAAAAGAGGAGAAAGAGAGGGTGAAACAAAGGGGCGAAAGAGGGGGAAAAAGAGGCATAAAAGAGGAGAAAGGGAGGGTAAAAGAGAGGCAGAAAAGAGAGGTGCAAAAGAGGAGAAAGAGGTTAAAGAGAGGGGGAAAATAGGAGAAAGAGATGGGAAAGAGACATAGAAATTAAGAGAAAGAGGCAAAAAAGAGGAGAAAGAGAGGGTAAAAGAAAGGTGAAAAGAGAGGATTAAAGAGGAGAAAGAGGTGGAAAATTGGAGAAAGAAGGAAAAGAGCAAGGGAAAGACATGGGAAAATAGAGGGGGAAAGAGAGGGGAAAGGAGGAGAAAGAGACTATAAAATAGAGGGGGAAAGAGAGGACAAAAGTGAAAAGAGAGAGAGAGGAAAAGAGGCAAAGAAAGAGAGGGTAAAAGAGAGCAACAAAGAGAGGGGGAAAGATGGGGGGAAAGAGAGCAAAGAGGAGAAAAGAGAGGAAAAAGAGGAGAAAAGAGAGAGGGGAAAAAAGATAAAAGAGAGGAGAATAGACAAGAGAGGGAAAGAGACGAGAGAGGGGGATCAAGAGGAAAAAGAGGTAAAAGACAAGGGGGGAAAGCGAGAAAAGAGAGGGGAAAAGAGAGAGGGGAAGAGAGGAAAAAGAGGTGGAAAAGAGGGGGGGCAAGAGAGAAAAGAGAGGGTAAAAGAGAGGGGAAAGGGAGGAAATAGAAGAGGCAGTGGGAATCCTACACCCATCTCATTTGCAAATACTTAAGGCATTGCAAATGGCAAATTTAAAGAGAGGAAGAGAAGAGTCCATCCTCATCTGGAGCTCCAATTGCCATTAAAATGGAGAGATTAGTCTCCCTGTGGGTGCCTACACAAGAAGAAAGAAACACACCACATTTTCCTAGGAAGCATACTATTGAGAAGTGCATGAGAAAGAAAAGAACTTCACAAAGCAACGCAAAGACACATATTTCTAAGAAATCATTCATGAATGCCAAAAATGATAGACAACATGTTTAGAGTCTTAGCAAAGAGACCAAAAACAAAATGTAACACTTAGAATACAAAGTAGGATGAAGGAAGTACTTACCTCGAAGAAACTTGGAGAAGAATTTTGGAGAGAAAACAAGATGGAGAGGGAGCAAGGTGGAGAGGGAGCTTGGGGCAAATAATAATATTATCGTAGTTTTTGTTGTTGGGTGCAGTCATTGCACAAGTGATTGGTGCAAAAGGAAATACAATTTCCTTGGTTTTATGATTAATTGTAAACAACACTAAAATAGTTCCAAGAATCAACACGGTGATTGCAAGGAAATACATTTTCATTGGTTTAGGATTAACTACAACCCACACTAAAGCAGAACCGACATGGTGGTTACACAAGGAAATACATTTTCTTTGGTTTTAGGATTAGTTGTAAGTAGCACTAAAATAGTTCCAAGAATCAATTCCATGGCTGCAATGAAATACATTTTCCTTGGTTTAGGATGAACTGCAACTCGCACTAAAATAGAACTAGCACGTGGTTACATGAGGAAAGAGATTTTTCTTTATTTAGGATTGACTTTTATCCACTTGTTTAAAACTATTAATTGCACTCTTATTATAGTATAACGACATGATGTTCCAACCACTAGGTTGGTTTGAAACCTACCTGATGGCATGTAAGAACATAAATTAAGAAAGGGACCCCTCGATGCGAAATATATGAACAATCATGGGACTCCAATGTGGTCTCACGTGACAAGAAAAGTTTGAAGCTGCAATTTCACTTTCCTTACTTTGATTTCTTGTGAATGCTATTCTATTTTTTTGCAGAATTGTTGAAATGTGAAGGTCTGCTTCCTAACGATTGCTTATCTGCTTGGGTGAGTGCTTGCAGTCGAGGCTAGTTGAGGCTTGTGTGTCTTCTCACAAAATGAAACTCTCTCTCTCTCTCTCTCTCCTTTACGAATAAGAAACAAATTTCTCTTTCACACTTTCAAACTCTCTAAGTAGAAGAGTGGGTAGAAACAAAAATCTCTAATGAATGGAAATGCATGACATAGATTTCTCTAGGACTCTCAATCTAAGCTATTCTAGACTTAGCTAACTAGCTCTGATACCATGTCAATGAATGTAAGATCTTGCTAAACCTAGTGCAACTAGATGAGCATAAGAATTATGGAGGCTCAAACCATAAAAGAAACTCCATGAAAGAGACTATGAATTAATCTATTGCAAATCTCTACTTTTGCAATACAAGAGATAGGCTTCTTATAGAGAGAGCCTTTTGAATAGTCAAAACTTGTGGGATCCTCTGATCCACTTCTCTCCTTGTGGATGTCCTCGATCCACATCCTCACATGATGTAGTCCACATCCTAGGGTGTCCACTTTAATACATTCCTATACCATACCTTAGCCCCTAATATGTGCACATGGCACCATATCTCAACAATACCAAAAGGAATTCCCATACATTAAATTTGAATTTTAAAAGAGATTACACCCATCGAATATAACAACTCAGCCATTGTTGATAGCAAAAGGTGAACAAAGAGATTATAGCCAAATACATTTTATGACAACAAAATAATTGCTAAGAGACTCATTAAGAAAATATTGAATAAAAGAAATTACATCTACATCCAAAGACATTTTATAAAAACTAACAACTCAACACAACTACTAAGAGCCTCATCGATAAAAATTTGAATGAAGGAGATTACATCTATATCCAAAGAAATGAGGCCATGCATAGGGACCCTTTTTGTGAAAGAAGGGGTCTATGCATATTGGGAAATTAGAGAAAAGAGGCCCAAAGAACCCTTCCTTTGAAGAAAAGGTTTTTTCGGCTTTTTTTCATAAGAAAGTAGCACAAAAACTCCTTTCCTTGAAGAAATGAGTATATGGGACACGTAAAAAAAAGTCCTAGAGACCCCTTCCATCAACACAAGGGGTTTTGGAGCTACTCCTTTTCACATGAAAGCAGCACAACATTTTAATTTCTTTGAAGAAATGGGTCTTTTGTCCTCTAAGTTTTACATGGCCCATAGACCCATTTCTTCACCAAAAGGTATTTTTGGGGTGCTTTCATGTGAAAAAGGGAAGCCCTTTCTTTCAGCCTTGTGTTTTCACATGGTCCATAAAAAAAAACAGGCCTAAAATCTCCTTTCTTCATTGGAAGAGGTTTCTAGGCTACCCTTTTTCACATGAAAGTAGTCCAAAATCCCCTTTCTTTAACAAAATGGGTTTTGAGGCTTCTCTTTTTCCTTTGAAAACTGTCCAAAGACCAAACCCCCTTTATTGAAGAAAAGGGTTTTTTGGGCCTCTTTCATTTCCATGTCCCATTGGAGACAAAAAAGGCCCAAAGTCCCCTTTCTTCAACAAAAGGGGTTTTTGGGCTGCTTCAATTTGAAAAAAAATAGCCCAAAGACCCCTTTTGTCAAGAAAAGGGGTCTTTGGGCCTTTTATTTAATGTCCCGTGTGAAAAAAAGAGGCCCAAGTAACCATTTCTTTCAAACAAAGAGGTATTTGGGCCTTTTTTTCCATGTGGGTCATGTTGAGAAAATAGGCACAAAGGCCCCTTTCTTTGATGAAAGGGGAATTTGGGCTTATTTCTTTCAAGTGGGACTTCTACTAAGTACACATGGTGAATTTTTTAGTTGAGAGGATGCTAAAATTAAGTAAACATGTAGAGTCGTATTGTGAATAAAGGGGTCTCATTAACAATATTTATATTTTGAACGTAAGAAAAGCATTACATATTTGAAAGTTGAATTTGTAAGATGTTCGATGTGGTTTAATGGACAATAAAATATAGCATCTTTGTGCGGTGTTTTTGTGACTAAATGGGTCTACAATGTTGTAACACAATTGTCTAGTTAAAGACAATATACTCATAAGTTTGGACACTATGAAAGAGATTGCTGCATGAAGCAATACGACCAAGGTGGTCAATCTAGCAGCAATCAAGGGAATTTCTACGAAAGAGGAAATCATTGCAGTGGACATTCCAATCACAGTCATTATGCCAATGAACCTAAGAATATGTTCCTTGCAAGAGAGGATATGCAGAAGATTGAAATAGTGTAGGCTTGATATTGATTGCAAATCGAAAGGGGAATTCAATTATTAAGTCGACCAAGCAGATCAGGATCCTTGGTACATCAACAGCGTTGCATCATCTCATATGACAAAGCATCAGGAATGGTTCACAGAGATGAAACCATTAAGAGGGAATAAGAATGTCATCTACACAGTAGATAATACAACAAATCCAATTAAAGGGAAATGCATTGTCCCTATGAACAATTTCATTGGTATTAAAGGATTAATGAAAGATGTACTCTATGTTTCAAAACTCAGCAAGAACCCTTGTCACTTGGTGAAATCAGGGAACACAACTACCGAGTCATCTTTGACGAAGATGAATGCACAATCACAGACAAATTCAAAGGATATCATCTAGTAGGAAAAGCAGTCAAGCAAGGACAGTTGTTCAAAATGCTACCTATAGTACTAGATTTGCATGCCATGTCAGTTCAATTGCAGTAGATGCCACTTTCTGCAAAATGGCACAAGAGATATGGACATGTCAATTTCAAAAGCTTGATAGAGCTCAGAAACTAGAATATGGCAATTGGAATTCCTAAGCTACAGTTTCTTGGAAAAGATTGTGAAGCATGTTGTTTGGTAAACAAAAGCGAACCAATCTTGCTAGAAGAACCTCTCGTGCATGAGGCATTCTTGATTTGATTCATACAGATGTATGGGGTTATGCCCAGACTTGCAGCATCAATGGTTCACTTTACTACTTGCGATGATGACTATAGTAGATATTGTTGGGTCTACTTTCTGAAAGAGAAATCTCAAGTGTTTTCCATATTTCAAGAGTTCAAAGACATGGTAGAAAAGAAAACGTAAAAAAACATCAGTCATGAGATTAGATAGAGGAGGTGAATACATGTCTTCAGCATTCATTAACTTTTGTAGAAGTCACAGCATTCAAAGACAATTCACTTGTGCAAATACTCCTCAGAAGAATGCAAGAGCTGAAAGGAAGAATGGTACTTTAGTAGACAATGATCAATGAGAAGCATCTTTCGAATCAATATTAGGTAGAAGCAATAGCCACTACAAACTACTCGCTTAATCAGCTTCCTACCAATTCTGAGCAATTTTTTGCAAAATCTATGACAGAGAAAATAGCATCATGGGGAAAATTGGCAAGGCACTTGTTGAACTATTTATCTTGCCAGTTGGCTATATGAAATTATGAAACACATATTTTGTCATGGATTGAACTAATTGCTCTACAAGCTCCCTCAGCTGAGTGCTCTTATATGATAGTAGAAATCTCTTCTTCTATGATCCTTCAACATTAGCATGTTCAAATCTTCTCCATTTTAGAGCAACATGATTGTCTTCCCTCATTTCATTTTGATAGACATTAAGTTGTCTCTTCTTTAGACTACAATGCATGTATGTACCACGAATGCCTTCAATGTAGTGCTACTTAGAGTCTCCCTTTCAATAGACCACTAGCTCCCATAGAGATATTAGGCAAGATTGGTCTCCTTGCAACACATGGCAAGGATCTGATGGCTTATAGATTACATATTCATCTGAGAGATATGGGCATCTATTTCCATAGAGAAATTCTCTAACATGACCAAATCTCAAGTCATTCAAAGCTTTTTGGACAGGTAAAATTCTATGTGTGTTTTACAACAACACACATTCTTGTGTTTGAGGTTCCTGACACAATAGGGGTTACAATGCTCAAAGCTCCTTTCTCGACTATTTGTTTTGTAGTTAGTATGAGGAAAACAAACATAGGTATGTGCAAAAACATAGTCTAATCAAGCTAATTAAACTAATCAAGGTACTAGAAAACAAAACATTTTCAGTACTACAAAAAAAAAAACTCTGAATCAATCATTGGGCTAGTTCATGATAGTCACATAGTTGGTGTCTAAGTTGTACCAACTCAATTTTCCAACCACCTGGCTAGTTTAGGATAATCACACTATTAATCAAACTAATCAAGCTACAACAAAACAAAACAATTTCACTAATAGCAAACAAAACAATTTCACATAGTTGATTTAGGACAGCCACATAACTAGTGTTTAACTTGTACCAGCTCAGTGATATATTGTTGTTCCAACCATCGGGCTGATCACATAACTCAAACTAGCCCAAAAATTAAACAACTAAATGAAAATCACATTAACTAGCTGAATTATATATTATTGTTCGAACCATCGGGTGAGCATAGTCCAAGCCAGCTTGTGTATGACCCAAACCAGTTCAGAAATTAAACTATAGTAATTTAGATACTAGTAAAATAAAGTAATTTAACTACTAGAAAATACAACAATTTCAAACATTGGGTGGGTCATCAATTATTTCAGTTGTAAAATATATTTCTATTTGTTTTTATTCAATTACATTGGTTTAGGACAATCACATCACTCTTGTTTGACTTGACCCAGATTGATGATGATATATTTCACAATGTTCCAACCACTAGGCTATCACGTAAGTCCAAGCCAGCCCAGTTTAGAAATTGATTAGTATATGCCCGAAATAGCCCAAAATTTTAAACTACTAGGAAACACATCAATTTCAACCAACCATTGGGCTGGTCATCAATTATTTTTGTTGTGAAATATATTTCTATTTCAACCATGTTGGTTTAGGACAATCACATAACTCTCTTGTGACGTGAACTAGCTCGGTGATATATTGCATGATGTTCCAACAACTAGACTGGTAGCTTGATTAGTTTATAAATTAAAGTTATACAACTAGCCCAAAAATGCAACTTAACTAATACTTAACTACTAGGAAGCACAAAAATTTCAACCACCAAGTTGGTCATCAATCAAACAATAACAATGCATTTTTGTTTGTTTTTGTTGTGTGAAAAATATTGTTGTTCAACCATGCTGGTTAGCACAATCACATAATTGGTTGATATATTGCATGATGTTTCAACCATTGAGATGGTTTAGGACAATCACATTAAGCCCAAGCCATCCCACCTCAGAAATTAAACAATTAATGAGCAATTAATCTATTTCAAAACTCAATGACAAACAACCATTGGGCTACTTTAGGCACCACAGGCATGTGTTGTATCAAGCATGTGGATGATGTGCTCATCCCATTGCTTGCATCACGTCTACTTTTTGCACATGTCCTTCTTATTTGGAGAAACTCTCATATTCTCATGCCAGAACCTTGTCACTTGATCAATAACTTCCACTCTTAGGCTCTCTCCTTTTCTTGCCTTCTATTGAAGCCCAAAGACTTTTCAAATAAGGATGATCTTGCATTGCTTATGTTATATGTACAATCGTTGCAGCCATGTTGGTAATTTTGATTTGCAACATCTTCGACATTGTGCAGCCAAGATGTTTCAGAGGATACCAACATAGCTAATGTCATCCTCTTTGTAGCTAGTTGATCTATGTTGTGCACCCCTTTCACTCTATGTAGGCTATTTCTAAGATTAGAGAGTACCATCTCTTGGGCATCCATCTCTTGAGGTGTTGGTTGGGTTTTGGTAGAGTATTCACTCTACAAATTTTAGGGTGTAGGCTAAAGTTTGTGAAGAGTACTCGACATTAGTATTCACCTAAACGGCTTCATGCTGTTGCCTCAAATGCTTGCACCAATTGTAAGACCAAAGCTTGTGTTCTTTGCTCCGATGACAATGATTGAATATGTGCTCTTTGTTGCTACTCTTCAAAGGGTATTCTTTCTTCTCGTTGTTTCTCCCTTTACAAACATTGAAAAAGTGTCATTCGTCGTGTTTCAGTATCGGGCCATTTCTTTCATCGCCCCGCAATCTATCCCTTGTGCCTTGAGCAAGATTTTTATTTTTCTTATCTTGTATTCTCTATCTGGTTCTCTTGCAAGCCATGATGAGCTACATGTGTCCATTGATACCATGGAGACAACAACCAGAACAAAGACCAGCTAGCTTGTGAGGCAAGCAAAGAATAGAAGATAAATTACATGAGTAAAGAAGATAATGCCAAATCAAAAGAATAAGGCCATGTTGAGCTAACTTTGCATGAGGTAGGTTGCAAGATGGTAGGAGGAGGATGCACTTTCCAAGGTGGTAGGAGGAGGATGTACTTTAATAATCAAAGATTTGCAGGGCGGGAGGTGAAAAAATTTGAAAGTGCATGGGGATAGCAAAATTTTCAGCGGCCATGATTACCCCCTTCAATGATACATGTCAACAAAATTGGATATACCGATTGCACTTAAGCAAGTGCAATGTGGCACAAATTTCCTCAAAATAGAAATAGGCCAAAGAGCACTCTATCAAGTTTGATGCTATATATTATGGAATGCAGTGACCTTTGACATGCCTATGAGACCAAAGCTTGCGTTCTTTGCTCTGATGACAATGATTGAATATGTGCTCTTTGTTGCTACTCTTCAAAGGGTCTTCTTTCTTCTCATTGTTTCTCCCTCTACAAACATTGCAAAAGTGTCATTCGTCGTGTTTTAGTACCGTGCCATTTCTTTCATCGCGCCGCAATCTATCCCTTGTGCAATCTATCCCTTGTGCCTTGAGCAAGATTTTTATTTTTCTTATCTTGTATTCTCTATCTAGTTCTCTTGCAAGCCATGATGAGCTACATGTTTCCATTGATACCATGGAGACAGCGACCAGAACAAAGACCAGCTAGCTTGTGAGGCAAGCAAAGAATAGAAGATAAATTACATGAGTAAAGAAGATAATGCCAAATCGACAGAATAAGGCCATGTTGAGCTAACTTTGCACGAGGTAGGTTGCAAGATGGTAGGAGGAGGATGCACTTTCCAAGGTGGTAGGAGGAGGATGTACTTTAATAATCAAAGATTTGTAGGGCAGGAAATGAAAAAATTTGAAAGTGCATGGGGATAGCAAAATTTTCAGCGGCCATGATTACCCCCTTCGACGATAGATGTCAACAAAATTGGATATACCGATTGCACTTAAGCAAGTGCAATGTGGCACAAATTTCCTCAAAATAGAAATAGGCCAAAGAGCGCTCTATCAGGTTTGATGCTATATATTATGGAATGCAGTGACCTTTGACATGCCTATGAGCCATATAGCAAGGGCCATGGGAGAAGAACCAATAGAAAATTTCAAATAGTGTCGGATTTATTAAAAGATCTTTGCATAT
Source organism: Dipteris shenzhenensis (assembly GCF_047967505.1). Taxonomy (NCBI): domain Eukaryota; kingdom Viridiplantae; phylum Streptophyta; class Polypodiopsida; order Gleicheniales; family Dipteridaceae; genus Dipteris; species Dipteris shenzhenensis. The sequence continues at coordinate 47,366,181 of NC_141606.1, forward strand.
TTTTACATTCTTCCATTTTAGAGTAAATCTAGTACTAATATCACCAACCATCAATGTCTTAAGACCACCGTGTAGTAGTCCCATTAGTTTGTCTTTCATTTTGTCAATTGGCTTTGATCTTTAACAGAATTATTAAATGCTATGGAGTGTGCCCTCCATGGATGGTTTTTTCATTTTACTCTTGTTAAGGAAACTTTTACATTGGTGTTGAGTTTGTATGCCTTAATAAAAATAAATGTTTGAAACATTCGCCATGAATTGAAAATTTTATGCAAAAAGTTTTAAAGTTTCGCCAAGATTTACATCTTTTACTTGAAGGTTCAAAAGAAAATATATAAAAGAACACTCTGCTATATCAATACTATGAAACTATAAAAATTATCTCGATAAGATTTTGCCAAGATTTTACATTAATATATAAGTGTAGCCTCAACAAAAAAATTCCTTGGTGCCCTTGAACGAGTGTGTACAATTTTAGCACAACATTGGAGGCCCCTTAACCCACATGTAATGTTCTCAATTAGGTGTGTCCTTTGGTTGAAGAGAAGCTCGCTACTGTAGTTTTGAATGATTACTTGGTTGCATGTATGTGACGAACAAAGTTTTCATGTTTCTAAATAAATTAATATATCCTATACTCTGAGGATGCATGCTTCACATGAAACATCGCACTTGTAATGCTTTAGTGACCTCATTCCAAATCTTTATTCCATATTTTTTTCATCTCATTTTCAAGATTAGAATGTGTACTACAACCTGAAGACAAAAGTTGTCAAATTATGTTGAGCAATGCATAAGTTTTTGGTAAGGCAAGGTACCTATGTACAAAATTGCCCTGAACCTCACAAAAAATAGCTACACCCAGACCCTGTTAGAAAAGAATTTAAAGCAATGGCTACACCCAAGCAAACATTGACCCTACAAGAAAAGTTTTACAAGCTAGGTTATGGTGGATTACTCTCGAGCAAGAAGAGGTTGTGGGGAGCAAGTGAAGTCAATGAACATGGAAAAATATATATAGGAAGGGGAATCTTTACTCTAGGAAGGTGGGTGAATAGAGAGATATAGCCTTTGGTAGCATTTGGATGGAGTGGCATGGGTGGTCACTCTATGTAGGCTATTTCTAAGGTTAGAGAGTACCATCTCTTGGGCATCCATCTCTTGAGGTGTTGGTTGGGTTTTGGTAGGTATTCACTTTAAAAATTTTAAGGTATAGGCTAAAGTTAGTGAAGAGTACTCGACACTCGTATTCACCTAAACGGCTTGATGCTGTTTCCTCAAATGCTTGCACCAATTGTGAGACCAAAGCTTGTGTTCTTTGCTTCGATGACAATGATTGAATATGTGCTCTTTGTTGCTACTCTTCAAAGGGTATTCTTTCTTCTCGTTGTTTCTCCCTCTACAAACATTGCAAAAGTGTCATTCGTCGTGTTTCAGTACCGTGCCATTTCTTTCATCGCCCCGCAATCTATCCCTTGTGCCTTGAGCAAGATTTTTATTTTTCTTATCTTGTATTCTCTATCTGGTTCTCTTGCAAGCCATGATGAGCTACATGTTTCCATTGATACCATGGAGATAGCGACCAGAACAAAGACCAGCTAGCTTGTGAGGCAAGCAAAGAATAGAAGATAAATTACATGAGTAAATAAGATAATGCCAAATCGAAAGAATAAGGCCATGTTGAGTTGACTTTGCATGAGGTAGGTTATGGTAGGAGGAGGATGCACTTTCCAAGGTGGTAGGAGGAGGATGTACTTTAATAATCAAAGATTTGCAGGGCGAGAGGTGAAAATTTTTGAAAGTGCATGGGGATAGCAAAATTTTCAGCGGCCATGATCACCCCCTTCGATGATACATGTCAACAAAATTGGATATACCGATTGCACTTAAGCAAGTGCAATGTGGCACAAATTTCCTCAAAATAGAAATAGGCCAAAGAGCACTCTATCAGGTTTGATGCTATATATTATGGAATGCAGTGACCTTTGACATGCCTATGAGCCATATAGCAAGGGCCATGGGAGAAGAACCAATAGAAAATTTCAAATAGTGTCGGATTTATTAAAAGATCTTTGCACATTTTTAAATTCTTCCATTTTAGTGTGAATCTAGTACTAATATCACCAACCATCAATGTTTTAAGACCACCGTGTAGTAGTCCCACTAGCTTGTCTTTCATTTTGTCAATTGGTTTTGATCTTTAACAGAATTATTAAAAGCTATGGAGCGTGCCCTCCATGGATGGTTTTTTCATTTTACTATTGTTAAGGAAACTTTTACATTGGTGTTGAGTTTGTATGCCTTAATAAAAATAAATGTTTGAAACATTCGCCATGAATTGAAACTTTTATGCAAAAAGTTTTAAAGTTTCGCCAAGATTTACATCTTTTACTTGAAGATTCAAAAGAAAATATATAAAAAGAACACTCTGCTATATCAATACTATGAAACTATAAAAATTATCTCGATAAGATTTTGCCAATATTTTATATTAATATATAAGTGTAGCTTCAACAAAAAAATTCCATGGTGCCCTTGAACGAGTGTGTACAATTTTAGCACAACATTGGAGGCCCCTTAAACCACATGTACTGTTCTCAATTAGGTGTGTCCTTTGGTTGAAGAGAAGCTTGCTACTGTAGTTTTGAATGATTACTTGGTTGCATGTATGTGACAAACAAAGTTTTCATGTTTCTAAATAAATTGTTATATCCTATACTATGAGGATGCATGCTTCACATGAAACATCGCACTTGTAATGCTTTAGTAACCTCTTTGCAAATCTTTATTCCATATTTTTTTCGTCTCATTTTCAATATTAGAATGTGTACTACAACTTGAAGACAAAAGTTGTCAAATTATGTTGAGCAATGCATAAGTTTTTGGTAAGACAAAGTACCTATGTACAAAAATGCCCTGAACCTCACAAAAAATAGCTACACCCAGACCCTACTAGAAAAGAATTTAAAGCAATGGCTACACCCAAGCAAACATTGACCCTACAAGAAAAGTTTTACAAGCTAGGTTATGGTGGATTGCTCTCGAGCAAGAAGAGGTTGCGAGGAGCAAGTGAAGTCAATGAACATGGAGAAAAATATATAGGAAGGGGAATCTTTACTCTAGGAAGGTGGGTGAATAGAGTTTGGTAGCATTTAGACAGAGTGGCATGGGTGGAGTGCTTTTGTGTTCTTCCTTTCATAGAATTTTTGTGGTTGGGATCTAGCTTGGGTGCTTTCTTGGCTAGCCACCACTTGGGAACCCATAATTTATGGCACATGGATTTGGTAGACCATGGTTTTGTGAAACCATGGTTATAGGATGATGGAGCTAGATGGATTTGGTTGAAATGTAGCCAAGCTAGTATATCTCAAGTTCTTAACTTGTCATCAACATCGACTTAAGGTCAATTACTATATAAAAATCTCATACAAACGCCAGTTAGATAACCATAATAATGGTGCCTCCATCACTGGTTAGGTAACCATAACCATGGTGCCTCCATAATGATCATGGTGCCTCCATAATGACCATAACCATAACCATGGTACCTCCATAATGATCATAATAACCATGGTCATAACAAATTAGCCGGGTGGGTTTGGGGGGGTGATAGATGAGTAGCATTAGCATATATATTCTCTATTTCATAATGATAGACACTTAGACACTTTATGCACTTCAAGTGATTAGTAGAGGGAATAGGGCTAGAAACCTCATGTACGTAGGACAACAAGACATGTGCCTGATTTTCAAAAATTAAGGAATGAGTAAGGAATCAATGTCTTTTAGAATAAAGAAGTTTGGCCAAGGCCTCAACACTCACAACAAGACAAGCTTTAAACAACAACAATTATCCAAGTATTTCAAACATGAACTTCCCAAGGCTAAAACTTGAAAAACTTCATAGCCTATTTATCCTTCCCAAGCCACGGATTCAAGATCCATCTCACTAGATTCAAGATATTTTTGTTCACTTATATACATTATGATGACCAACTATAGGATTAGCTAAGAACATCATTCCACTGAGCCAATCCCCTCGAGTCCATCTTACACTTTGACATTAACACCATGCTCCCAAAGTGAGGCAAGAATCATCTGCAAGTTAAGTAAAAACCAAGATCTTCATAGAGTGTTGGTGGTGGAACAAGAAATATCAACAACTCACAGAGAGTGTTAGTATACACCTTCCAAGGGGATCCTAGATAAGATGTGGTGATCTCATTTCATCCAAAGCTCTTGCAATTATGTAGATTACTGCTATATGGTATACTTAAGAGTTTTTTCTTGTGTCACACAAGGATCTCTTGTTTCTTGCATCACTTTAAGCTTCAATACTTTATACATCTATGTTCCTTGTTTCCTCTTGTAGTGCCAAGGTCGCCTAAGCACTTTGTACCAGTCATCATACAAACCATTGTACCAACCATGGGAAATAGTGTTGTGTGGCAATGTGGATAGACTTAGTGAGTCTTGGGGAGTTCACTTCTAGGACATTGTATATGTGTGTGTGTGTGGGGGGGGGGGTGGGGGGTCATGTGTTTCTATCCCCTTTGGGTCACTCTCAAGGCCTTGCCAGTTCCTCTACTCTCACATCTTTCCTCTATTGCAGCTTTGTTGGGAAAAGTGTTGTATCTTCCCAAGCAATATTTTCTAGTTTTGAGCAAGGATATTCGAATTTGTATCTTGTGGGATATGGAAGAGCCCATTCCTTCGTGTTTGGATATTGATTATGGTTTTTAGCATCCTTTTCACATTCTCTTAAACTTTGTGTCCTTTCCAAATGTGTGTTACAAATGTAGACAAATTGGTCATTTTGCTCGGAGTTGCCCCTCAGCCTCACGTCAATCTAATCCCATTCTCTTAAACTTTGTGTCCTTTCCGAATGTGTGTTACAGATGTAGACAAATTGGTCATTTTGCTCGGAGTTGCCTCTCAGCCTCACGTCAATCTAATCCTATTAAGGGCACTTTAGTTCTTCCTTGGGATTCTACTCCTCTTCAGTCTAAAAAGTTTGTGTAGCCTAAGCATAAAAAAGAATGGAAAAGGGTGCACCTTGAAGGGAAAGCCTCTATCACAGTGTCTTCTTCGATTCCTTTGTCAAATCCTTTTGAGGCTCTTTCTTTCTGTGATACTCTTATGTCAGATACTATTTTGCAGATGCCTGAAATGGTTCATCATGATGTTCCCTCTTCCTCTACTATTTCAGCTTATTCTAGTATTGATATATATGATCCTTGGGAGCCCTCTTCAATTCAGTATTCCCTTCTAGTTGTTGTTAAGCAATCTCAGTAGAACACTCTAGTCACTGAATCACCACCTTGTGAGTTGCAGGTGGATTTATCACCCTCAGATATAGCTCATGATGAGGATTTACATGTGGAATTAATAGAGCAACATACAGAGGTGGATATATCTCCTTCTAATATAGTTGATGATGATACAATGGAACAGACTGTGGATTTAAGAGCTCAAGATATTCAGAATACTACTCCTTTGCCAAAAAGCACCTTTAATCTTGAGGATATACAATAGGATTTTGACCCAATGATTCAACGGTTTCGCCTTCCCGTATATGTCAAGAAGACTCACAAAGGTCAAAAGAAATTGTATTTTATTGATGGCACTACTACTTTACTCAATGCTTTTCTGGTTCAACAAGGGATCACTTTGGAGGACATTGTCTTTATGTCGCCTTTTGGAGGCATGTAAATTCATATTTTCCTCCTTTGTTTTTAGTTTCTTGTTATCTCCATTATGTGTATGGAGGATATCCTGTTGGGTGTCCCCCTAGTGACTTGAAAACATTTTCACTTGTCTAGTTTTTCAGGTAGCCTCCTGGCTTTTCCCAGGTGCCTACTTGTAATCTTTTACTTGTGTACTTCATGGTGGGTTTTCACCTCTTCTAAGGTTTCCCACAGAGAAATATAAGATTTCACTAAAAAAAGTGTGTGTATGTGTGTGTGTGTGTGTGTGTGTGTGTGTGTGTGTGTATTAATGTGCCAGCAATGATACCAACTTCTTCCTTGTAGAGTCTAGGACTCATAGGCTTATCTCGATAGGGGAATTTGTAGATTTGTTATTCACATGTGATTTTAGAAAATTGAAATTCCACCAATTTTATCCTAAGAAAATGTAGGTCTTATTAAGGCAAGTACATTAGGGGTTTCCTATGGATATGATATGCCCAATGAGTGGATAGATAGGGGTGAAAGTTTTTAGGTGTTCGACTTTTGGTAAGGTGATGGATAGGTGATCAACTTTTCTAAAAAATTTCAAGTGTTGGTTAGGTGATTGACTTTTAAAACCTTTAAGATAGGATGTGATCACGACATGCAAGCATTATTTGCATGTACATGCATTCCATTACTACTAAAAGGTCCTAGTTTGTCTAAAAGAGCTATTTTCATTGCTCACTCACACTATTGGATTGCCATCATAGGACTACATTGATTACACAATTATTGACACTTTTGAATCTGCATGAGCATACTTTGGGTGCTACAAACACTATTTTCTTACGTAATCAAAATGAGAATATTGCTTCTGATTATGTTTCGAGTAAGAGAATAGAGGATTAGGAATGATGAAGGACTAACTCTTGCACACTAGGTCAAAGGAATCTTCATTCCTCCTCAAGGTGTGATGGCTTCACCTATTTTTTAAAGGCCAAACCTCAAGAGTTAAAGAATCTGTGGAGAGCAAAGTAAACACTAAAATGTAGAGCTTAAATTTGGTGCTCCACTTACTACTCATTTGGTTCATGGTGCTCTTCATTTTTTGGCAAGTCCACCAAACTTCATTTCATTGAGCCATTCCCATGATTTGATCAGTCTATTGCATCATCTAATTGAAGGGTTTGTTAATGAGCTTTATATACATAATTGTGGGCACTTACTGCACTTGGCTGGTTTTTATTAAAAAAATATTTTTTTTTCATTTCACTAACCAAGAGCTAAAAGGAAAACCCTAACTTTAATTCCAAGGGGATTGTATATATACTAACCAAGAGCTAAAAGGAAAACCCTAACTTTAATCCCAAGGGGATTGTATATATACTAGTCTTGTTCATAACACAAAGTAGTATGCAGTTAATCAAGTCGTGCCCCTCTTTGCTTCTCTACATTTCATCTTGGTGTGTGTGAAATGGTTCTTGTATACACCCAACTCCACCTTATTCTTTTCATGGCATCAAAGTTCCTATTAGATCTTGCAACCTATTTAACAAGCTATTTTCATGGAGGTCTCTATAACCTACCTTAAATAGGTTGAGAATCGAAGCTCTACAACTCAAGCTAAGGCATTTTGAAGATAGAGTTGACAAAAGGGGGTTCTAATTAAGTGAAGTTCGTTGTCTCAAGGCGTAGCTGAGTGCTAGTACCTGACAGTCTCGAAGATTATGTTGAAAATGGAATAGTTCAATGGATCGCCTGAGATACTCTCGTTCTCTATCATACATATGATAAAAACTGAGAGAAACAAGTAAGTTGAATCACGCGCTAAGAGCTTCCTTGACTGAACAATAATGCTATGACCGTCAGCTTGCGGCCGATGGAGGATATCGAGGGAGCCCTCTCGTATTGCAATCGTGTTCTGCCTGGTCAAGAAAACGGGATAGACGGAAAGGTACCTGCATCGAGAACGCAGAAAAAAAAGCTGCATCAGACATTTGGATCGTTCGGGAGCTCGCTGTAATGGTAGACTTTACTTGAAGCCGCACGTATTTGTGGTAGATATCTAGTCACATCAGACCGACGTATAACAGCAGAACCGGTGGCGATAATTCTGCGATGTTCAGCACATTTTCACCGGCGTTGCGCGTTGTGATGTATTGGAAGATGATGTTCACGAATTTCTGGACACTAGTCAGTTCGTCCAGAACCTGGGAGTCCCAATCAAACGCATAGATGAAGACTAGCTGCACAGTGGTAAAGGCTAGCACAGCAGCTACTAGCCACAACGTAGGGTGCTCTGGAAATAGATGAGTGTAGCAGCTACGGGGGTATTTGAGCAAGTAAGCGTAAGCCGATCTTCTCCTCTGGCTTTTCTCGAACCGGTGCAATAGCCAGATTATCAATCTTAGGCATGGTGCGAACAAGGACAAATTAAAGGTGGATATGAAGAGATAAAATCAAGGGCTGAGGTCTAGGCAGATTTTGGAGGGTGGAGATGAAACCAATTGATGGAGATGAGATCAAGGGCTGAGATTGAGAAGCATTTTGGAGGGTGGAGATATGGACATGAGATCAGGGACTGAGACTACGCATATTGGATGGCTCGAATTTCAGTGCCTTTTGCATCCATCTCCTCCACTAGATCCTGATGGAATCAAGGGCTTGGATTCTAGCACCTTTTTCTTGCATCTCCACCCTTGGATCTATTTCTTGATGGATGGCTCAAAATAACTCGCCTTCTATTTTGATCTCATCCATTAGATCCTTCCCTTTTTCAAGGGTTTAGATTTAATCCCTTTATCCTTTGATGGTATCCCTTGAGGCTTGGATCTAGATCTTGATCTAATGGCTGGAATTGCTCTACCTTAAATTTGATTGTATCCCTTGGATTGTAGATGAGATCAATGGCTAGGAGTGAAGATCAAGGTCTAAACCATGGGTGAGATGTCCCCCACTCAACATGGCCTTTTGTACACCTCAACATACCATTGCCCCACAACAAGGAGCACTCTCATTGGTAAACCTCAAATCTCTCTAGACCCCTTAAAATTAGGAAACACTAATTGGAAGCCCTTTTAAGACCCCATTTGTCCCCTAATGAGAGATCTCACATCTTTAGAGCCTTGGAGGTTGCTTTGTAGAGCTGAAAAAGATGTCTTCTTCTTTGTAATTTCTTCTTTTTAATATAACTTCTATCTTTTGCTCGAGAAAAAAAGCATTCATGTGGTGGTTATATGAGTTGGTTCTTGTACACTCCCCACTCTACTTTATTAGTGTTGAAAAAAATAAATGTGCAAAGTTATTTATATGCCAAGGTGCTAGAAAAAGGACACATTAGGGGAAGGGTTGTTTCTTTTAGGCTTGTTCTTACACTTGTCTATGTTGTGATATCGTGACTCAAGAAGCTAGATGTGAGTGACAATTGTTGGGCATCTTGATAAAGAACTCACCCTCATATGAAAGAAAGCATGGAATAAGCAATTTCAATCAATTATGCTAGGTTATACCAAGATGCTCCATTATCCATAAACAATATGCATGGTTTTGATGGGCGAGGGCCATTGATTCAGAAGCAGCAGCAGAGAGATACTGTCAAGATGTCATTTACCTGTGTATTCTCCAGTTTCATTTCCAAATTGAAAACCCGATTCATTTTGGTCCCCTACAATGACGACGTCGACCAACCGGTTCATGAGTTGCTGGTCTCGGATCTCCTGACGCTCGGCCCACTTGAGAAGCCGACATACAATGAAGACTACAAGCTGTACTCCTGCCTCACCACATGAAGCAATGAAGTAGAAAGGCACCGATATTGTGATCAGATCATTGCCAACGAAAACTCCGAATTGGAATTTGACCGCTAGCGGAAGCGAGAAACACAACAGCGCGTCGAGAAGAATGTTATCGGTGGGTACAACGGCCCGAGCACCTCATGCGATCATCAGTACCACTAGTGGGAGGTAGCACATATTGTGGGGAGCTTTGAGCGAAGTGCCGAGAAGGCTTAGAGCCAAAGCTGAGAAAACGGGGCAAAGCAAAGCCCGAGAGATAAGGGCTAAGGAATCGAGGGGAGGATTGTCCAACCTCTCTATAAGAGACTACTTTTTTAGAACTCATTTCATGCATCCTTGTTTGGAGCCTCTCCATTCTTGCCTTCCCATCACTTGTCATTTTCTCCTACCTTCATTGAGATGGGTCCTCAAAGCCGTAGATCCGATAGACATGATAGAAGCAGGAAGCCCCTACTCATACTCTTGTGGATGAGGAGAGGAAGACGAAGGCACGTGAGCGAAAGAGCTTGTGCTGCTGATGATGCACCCTTACCCCCACCACCATCTCCCACCTCCATCTCCACCCCCAACTCCCTCCCTCCCTTCTCCCCCTCCACACCCCCCCCCCCCAACCACCTCCACCTCATCCTCCCCTCCCCCCCTCCCATGCATACTCTCTCCCCTCCCCCTCCCCCCCATACCCTCTCCACCTCCTTACACCCCTTGACCTCTTCTCCCTCCACCCTTCCTCACCCCCCTCCCTCATCCACTTCCCTCCACTCCACCGGGTCTCTGTTTGCCTCCCCCCCCCCCTTCTTGTTCCCCCCCCTCCATTATTCCCTCTAGCTCTTCCCCCTCCACTCTATCTTCCCCCCCTCCCCCTCCACCTCCCCCCTCTAGCTCTACTCCCTCCACTCTACCTCCCCCTTGTGATGGATCACGATGGGACTTGCTTAGGACTACCATTCGTCGTCATGCTAGTAGGATAGTGGAGTCATTCTTTAGTGACATTACACCAGCTTCATAGTCAGCTCTACTATCTTGCTTGATAGATCACCTTGCCTTGGTGGAGTGTAGGAGGCTCACTCGTCTTGTTGCATCTAGAGATAGGGCAGTATGTAGCGAGGTCCTTTCTAGTGTTCATCGGTCCTATGCATCCATCAAGCATAGGAACACCGCAGATGCCTTAGCAGCACGTCGTGCCATTGTGGCTGCCATTAGTAGGCTGCAAATGGCTAGCCATGTATGCACCACATCACGTCTCCTTGACATTGCACCGCGCACATTGCGAGCAGGTGTGATTAGGAGGGAGAGTTTAGAGGACCATCATGTTGATGCTCTTTTGGCTTCGAGTGGCCATGCACCCCGTAGCGATCGACTATTGGATGATCACACTAGGTCCATCATACAACAGTTTTGGGAGGAGTATTACAGGGCATCTCTAGTGTTCAAAAAGGCAGTGCGTAAGAGGGTGTCACGTGGTGTGTACATTGAGCATGGTGCATGTTTTTTGGAGTGTACCCAGACTGAGTTGTACACTCAGTTTGTATAGGCGCACATGGAGGTTAGGATTGGGCAGAGGTCATTTGAATAGTGTAGACCATGGTTTGTGCACTGCTCTAGAGAGTGTGACACGTGTTGTTGCTATCATGTTGATTTTGGATTAATGTACGACATATTTTGTTCCCTTGATGGTCACAGGGGAGTGGTTCCTACTAGCCCTCATGACTTCATTCGCTCCATATTGTGTGCACGAGATGGCGATACTTTGTACCACTCCCTTGATTGTGTAGAGGGGAGGTGTACAGTGTGTGCTCACTTTGCTAGAGTTCCGCAAGTTTCGTTCGATGTTAGTGATGTGGAGATTGTGTGTTGGCAGCAGCATGAGTACATCACGTTGACATTAGATGGTGGTGCACAGTCCAAGAGGATGCAACTTTTGGAGCAGCAAATTCCATGTGTTGCTTTCATTGATGCTTTCTGAGGGAAGTTGTACCACTACATATGGCACTCCCACACTACGAAGTGGAAGGATCGACAGTTCCATGCTTGCTTGAGCACATGTCTCGGTGGTGGACTTTGCGGAGAACTATACCTTTGCACCATAGCACGAGATCCAATCAGAGTATTATTTTTCCGAACAGGTGACATGTGAACTAGTATTGTTCTTACTTGTGTTTTCTTTTGCATTTCATTTATTTCTTTCCATCATCCTCATTGTTTTTTATGTGCCATCTTGTAGGTTGCTATATTTGTGCATATTAGCTAGATCGTCATGCAGAGGCTCAGGTGGATGGCATTGATAGCACCATGGACTGGCACGTCATTGTGGGGCATTGTTTCAGTCTCCATGATAGTTTCTTGACGGATCGGGGTGTGACATGGCAGCGATGCTAGGTTTAGTCTGATGGTTGTGGTGGTGGTCAGTTCAAGTCTGCTAGGTAGTTTTATTGGTTCTACAGATGGCACCGCGAGACATGCATTTTGGTGATGTGGAGCTACTTTGAGACAGGGCATGGTAAAGGAGAGCATGATGGGGCAGGTGCTTGCATGAAGCATTCTTTGTGGCAACACCAGTTGCATCACAGTGCCGCTTGCTTTGTGGATGCACGCTATGTAGTGCAGTGGTGTACCTAGCACTTAGGCACTAGTGCATTGTCCTCATATCAAATGCATGATGATAGGGTGGTCATTCAGTTTTTCTAGTGTGTGGATGTAGGGAGCATTGATCGGTCTAGGCCTTTTGTTGATTGTCATACCATGCCTGGCACATGCGACTCAGAACCCGCGATATTTTCTCGACGCTTTGCATGCTTTTGCTCGACATGCATCGATGATGATTAGGGAGGTTGTTCCATGGTGCCATGGGCCGATCCATGGTGAACGCGATGCGTACTCTCCCCCATCCAGCCCTGGGGGGTTGTACATGATGATCAGGATGATCAGGATGCAGGGTTCATTTCTAGCAAAGATTATGCCTAGTTGATAGATCTCTTATGTATTGATGATATCTTTGTGGTCATTGCTCCAGAGGGCAATCCTGAGCACATAGATTACTATCTGTTGAGATGCTCTATGGTGAAGAGCGTGTTCAACCAAGATGTAGTGGATGAGCATGGGATCCATTTCGATGCTCATAGCATGATCGTTAGTTGGGTACTACTTTGAGCAGGTACATAGAAATTTTGACACATTGGTGGATGCATTCCCTCATCCTTGGAATCTTCCTCAATTGGAATGATTTCCTCTTTGCTGATGCCAATGTTACTGAGGATGATGTTGATGCTGGTTTTGATTTTAATGTTGACTTTGTTGTTGCTGATGATGACCACTTTGCTAGAATGATCTACCACTGCCTCTGCCTCTGCCTCTGCTTCTATTTGAAGCTGTAAATGCTTGATCATTGGAATGACCTTTGCATGCATGAATGGCTTGCTTCTTGAGTTCTTCACTAAGTAAAACTAACTGGAGCTCTTCTAGTGTCAAAATTTGCTATTGGATGGCAATCTCGGGGGGGTCACTATGTATAAACCCTCTATATCACGTGCATTCAAGGCCTATTTCTAAAATCCCTTATCTGTAAGTTTTTCATTAATAAAATGTACCCCTTTTCTATACAAATTTGTAAATTTTTTTCAAAACTTTTTTAAATAGTCCCTTATGTATATTTATTTCTGTAAATTTTGGAAATTAAAAAAATCCTTCTGTTGAACTCACGTGATAGGGTTACATATTATGAGTGACCCCCCCGAGATGGCAATACTCTAGGACTTGAACTCATATCCCTCTCTTAGTCCATTCAGGATGACTTGAACCATTTCTACTGGATTCATGGTCTCTCGTATTGTTGCAACTCTGCAAGTTGATTGTTCTAATCCTTGATATTCTGTACATAAGCATGACTAGTTTCACTGCTATTGTGAAAACTCTAGTTTATCTAGTATATTAGTGTGAGAATCCTGGAAGTGTTCTTGGACTCATAGAGAGCTACAAACATATCCCATGATTCTTTTGATTTCTTCACTTTGATTCAAAATTTGGGGAGGTAATGATAGAGCCACTGTTGGCTTTCACAGTCCAATGAAAAGGGTCCGTAGGGAGGCCATGCTATCGAGTGAAATAGAATCAGAATGTCAGTTTTGTCTTAGTGATTATCTTGATAAGAAAAAAAGAGGTGGCTATGGCAACCAAGTAGAGTTGAGGAAATGGCAGGAGTGGAAAGAAGCATCCCGTTGATAGCATGAGCAAGGATTTGAGGAGCAACGGATTACCCATCTTTCGGAGAACACTGTGAATGATGAACCATTGAAGCTCCAGAGGGGTGGCTACATGGATGTGGCCCTCAGTCTCAACGATGACATACTTGGCTCCTCGGGGATGGACATGACTTCACAAATCGAATCGGCCTATTATACACCATTTGATTTTGGTGTTGAATCATCACTGTGCCCTTCTATACAAGTGGATGATTTTCCTCTGATAAGCGAGCTATCTAATAAACTCAAGAAAGCTGAGAAGACATTTGGCGAGGCCTCAAACAATCCTGATCAAGAGAATGATGAGGCAATCAAGCACATGAGATTTGAAAGAAGGGTGTCAGCTTCCTTATACGCTCTCAACAGAGTCCATGTGCTAAGTTAGACAACTCCAATTACAACACATGGAAATACTGAATGGAGACCATTCTTGTACTTCAGGGAAAAAGTGGGAGTATGTTGATGGGTCTACACCTAGACCATTGGATGATCTAGCTAGTAGTAGTGCTACTCTAGCTATTGCTGCAACACCAACAGTGGGATCTATAGCTACACCAATAGTGACCGCACTTGTAGCAAATCTTGGCATTACCCAAGCACAAGCAGAATGGGACAAGAAAGACAAGTATGCATATCATGTGATCAAGCAAAATGTGCAAGATGGCATGCTAGGACAACTTGATGCCTCCGAATTGACGTTGCTAGTCATAGACATAGTGCAAGAAATGTACTCAAAGTGTATATGAAACCATTGTCTGAATCAACTACAAAACATTGATTGTGTCAAGTGAGATCTGAACTATCCATGAAGATAGAACTATAATATAATCTGTTACAAGGCTTGTGGCAAATGATGTTGAGAATAGCCAAGAGGCTTTACAAGGCTTGAAATGACATGCACAATGCGAAAAAATAGCCAAATAAGGTTTACAATGATGGCATGTGTGTGTGAAATCAAATCATGTGATATCTTCCCCCACTGAACAATCAATCAATGTCTCTAAACACTCTAAATTCTTCGCATTGAAATCTAGAACATCAGGTTTCAGGAAATGTGATGATGTGAAACCACATGTGAGTGAAGGGATTGTAGGAACTATTTATGAATTTTTTGGCCTGGCTTTGATTGTGGTTGCTTTGGAGCTCTTTGCACTATGGATTATCTAATCTACTATGAACAAGATCTAGATCAACTGTCGAGCAATGTAAAAGCATCAAATAATTCCTTTTCTTTGTTCGTTTTAGGTGTTGGGTCAAATGCGTCAATGTAGAGGCTAATGTACATGCACGAAGTGAATTTGCCTCTGAGGCTCAGAAGTGTGTGATACTTGCACTGAAATGTGCAGGTGATATGAGAAGCATGTAGAGCACAAAACATCAAGCTTTTTTCCTTTTTGGAGCTCCCTCAAAATTTTCATGGATCAAGAGATACGGCTTGATCTATGTGGAGGGGCAAAAAAGGGTGCAAAATGATGATGTGGCACTTAGAGTCACATGCAGTGTGCACTGTGTGCCTATGAAGAGGCAACTGTGCTTAGCAGGAGGGTGTGACATGTGGCATGCTGAGGTGGATGCTGACTAGGCAGCTTACATGGTAGGATGATTGGATGTGCTAACTGGCCACACTAATGACATGACACATGTGGATAAGGTTACCACGTGGGCAATGATGTGGCACCTATGGATGAGGATGCCAAGGGGAACAAACTTTACCAACCCTATCAAAAAGTCTAACCTAGGGTCTCTTTTACCCAAGTTAGTTGACCATTAACTGAATAAGAGTTAGGGTTAACCCACCTTATCTGCCATGCATACTCTTCCCTTAAATCTAAGGTTAGTTTAAGCTAAACCCTTGGTTGGAGGTGCCACCTAGCATTTTCTAAGGTCAAGAGAACTTGGAACAAGCTGGCATCAAGTCGGAGAGGGCAATTGATGGCACATTTATGGCATCGTTTGGATCTATGTTTGCATCAGAGGAGCATGTTGTTACCTTGTGCTAAGGGCTTACGATTAAATGCATCTTGTGCTTGTTGAGATATCGAGCTCCACTCGTGATATGCCAGGGTGACTGTTGTGCATTTATGTCACCGACTTGTTAGTTGCAGATGCGGTTGGTACACTGCCCATGAATAATAGCTGGATGACACCTATCTTTATGTACTCTAGTTAGTGGCTCAGCTAGTATGCCACCTAG
Organism: Dipteris shenzhenensis; assembly: GCF_047967505.1. Lineage (NCBI taxonomy): Eukaryota > Viridiplantae > Streptophyta > Polypodiopsida > Gleicheniales > Dipteridaceae > Dipteris > Dipteris shenzhenensis. The sequence continues at coordinate 47,382,076 of NC_141606.1, forward strand.
GTTAGCTGAGTTTGGTTTGAGACCCACATATAGGGTTCATCTATTCCTTTTGTACTAAGAGAGAGAGTTCTTTTGGCTTTCACAACTAAGAAGAGGAAAACTATTTTCAGCCTCCACCTTTGTGTGTATTCCCCCATTGGTGTGCGAGAAAGCTGCAAGTGAGACTCCTTACTTGTCTCCCACTTTGTCCACATGGTATCAGAGCTCGGTTTGTGGTAAGGAGCTGAAATATGCATAGTATATTACCCATTGAATAAATCCGGGTCTACATTCCTTGTGAAAGCAAACCAAGTTCGCGGTGTCTTGGTAAGAGGATCAGTGTTGCTTTCCTTTTTTGAGTTTGGGAGCTCTGCAGGTAGCACAGCCAAAAAGTGCAAGAGTGCATTGTCTCAGATTGGGATGCCCTTCGCAGTGCAGCTAGGTATATGCTACGGGACGGGGCAAGGCCTTGGGTGACATTAGTTTTTTTATTCGAGGCCATTTCAGGGCCTGTTTTGGTGGTGGAATTTTTTCACAGGCACTCAAAAAAGTGCCCTGTTTTTTGCTTTGCAACCACTATTTCGCAGGTTGGTGAAAAGTTGCCATAGAAATTGCATCGTATGCCTATGCACAGAGATATTGGGAGTGATAGAATCATTTTTATTTCCTGTTGATGCAAAATAGTCACAAGGAAGTGACTATGTGGTCAAATACCACTTTCATCAGTTTTGCAGATTTACCCTTGTGAGGCAAAAGTTGTGTTTTTTGCAGTGTTTTTTGTAATGGCGTTTGATGCTCTTTCATAGATAGTCACTGAAAAGCTTGACAAGAACAACTTCCCAGCATGGAAGTTTAAAATGACGAATTTGCTTAACGGAAAAGGCTATTCGGAGTTCATTACTAGAGCTCAACAAGAACCAGTTATTCCTAATGTTCCCAATCAACAAAGTTGCAGGCATTTAAAGGCTGGCATGAGAGAGCCAGGAAAGTTATGTACTGGCTACCTATTAGTATTTCAGATTCTATGATTGTGCATATTCAGGATGCAAGCACGCCCAAGGAGGCATGGAATACTTTGACAAAAATGTATAGCACAAATATGCAAGCCAGGAAAATGCAGCTCTAGCAAGAGTTGCATAATGTGTAGAGAGAAAATATGAGCATCAATGACTACCACATGAAGGTGAAGAAGATTGCAGAACACTTGCTTCCATTGGGTCGCCAGTGGAAGATGATGATTTAGTTTTTGTGATCTTGAACGGTCTAGGAAAGGATTATGCATAGTTCCGGACATCTATTGCCATTCATGAAAAATTTCCTGATTTTGAGGAGTTGATTGCTCTTCTAATTTCTCAAGAGCAGAGAAATGGTGGTGCATCTTCTTCAGGAGGAACTTCAAAAGAAGCTATCTTCTACTCAAATGCTAAAAGGGGTAGAGGTAGAGGTAGAGCAGGCTAATCTAGAGGCCATGGCAGAAATCAGAATATGCAGCAAATTCAAGAAAACTAGTCCTATGGAGGAGGACGTGGTAACTTTAGAGGCAGGGAAAGAGGTCGTGGTGGATGGCAGAGAGGCCAAAATGCAAACAATAATGTTGAATGCTATTACTATGGTAAAATGGGTCATATGGCTAAGGACTACTAAAAAAGAAAAATGACATCATGAATGGAAAATTGCAGCAAGGCAAGTGCAAAAGAAAGCAATGATGTGTGGTATGTTGACTTTGGTGCATCAAATCACATGATAGGTCATGCAGAATGGATGCAGGATGCAAGGAAAATGGAAAGACCAGGATTTGTGGAGACTAGTGATGATACTTCACATCCTATTGTGCAGATTGGTAAAGTTCCTTTGTCTATGCAGGATGGGAAAAAGAAATACCTGTCTAATGTATTTCATGTCCCGAATATCACCAAGAACCTGGTTTTTGTTAGTCAAATGGTTAAGTAGGGCTTGCAGGTCAGATTTAATCCTCATGAATGCTTTGTTGAGGAGTGCCTCCCTCCATACACCACCTCCCTCCATACACCTCCACCTCCTCCCCACTCCCTCTACCTCCCCCTTCCCTCAGCCACCTTGGGTCTCATCGTAGAAAGACATAGAAGAAAGCCTACTGAAACACATTATGCATGAGGGCCAACCTAGAATCCTTGAGCACCCCTCGCATCATCGCGCTGCCCCTCCCATGCCCTGCATTCGGATTGCCTCCGCTCGCAATGTCTGTTCGAGATGTCTATCCAAGATATCCGTCAGCGATTTCCATCGAAAAGTTGCAATTACCACCTCGAGCATGGTTTTGGACTAAACTCTAGACACGTGTCAGCCTCCCCGTGGTAGTCACAATGGCTTATCATAGTCAATTACCTCAATCATGGTAATTGGCAGGGCATACGATATAATCAATACCTCAATAGCGGATTTGATGTGACATCCATGCATGCGAGGGATGTATGAACATACCACGATTGAGGTTTCCTTCACACACATATGCATGTGAGGCATGAAGAACCATACCTTGATCAAGGTCTACATGCAACACCTATGCGTGTGAAGGATTCATGAAATGACCATGATCGAGGTTTTCTCTGCCAACTCAGCATGCCAACTTACCTCAATCGAGGTACTTCTACGACCACACAAGCATACCATGTAGGATTTGCCTTGCCAAATGCTGAACATATGCCACATCAACATACCTTGTTTGAGGTAATTGGAATGCCAACTCATTGCCACGGGCACAAGATGTGTCATCCATGCATACCATGATCGAGGTATGAAATTCCACGATCGAGGTATTAAATACCATGATTGAGGTAGGAAATACCATGATTGTGGTATGAAATACCTTGATCATGGTATTTGACTTGCTAGCTCATTGCCATGGTGCTACCATGGGTGCTTAGAGTGTCATGCCCAGATACCATGATCGAGGTTTTCAGATGTGCACATAGGCTACTGCACACCTTGAATGAGGTAGGCATGCTAGATGACACATAATCATGTTTGAAATTTATTTGCTGAGCTGTGATTTCTACACAATACCATGATCGAGCTTATTGATCCTCCTGAACCCCCACTCATCAACTCTCAAACCTCCACGTGTTGAAGCTCGATTGCATGCAGTAACACGATCGAGGTAGTGTAATCCTTTGTATTTGCAAGTTGGGGGTGTCACACTTTGCCTAGAGTGGTCAAAAAGTGGACACCCTTAGCTTGCTACCACCCAGCCTGGATATTTTTAGTCTTCAAACTTAATATCTATAGTCGCAGTACTTTTATGTACTGTTTTGAACTTAATAGGTAGGGTGTGTATATTCATAGGCTTTTTTTTTTTTTTGGAGGGGGGGGGGAACATCACTCACAATTAGCTCAAAGTTTTGATGTGCTAACTAGTCCCCTGTCACTTCAATCCACACCACACATACTCGTACTAATGCTTTGAAATTCATGCTTGACCAGCTGCTAAAAAATAAGTAATTCATTTGCTATTAAAATTTCATTCTCAACATTTCCTTCTCGATGAAAAATGGAAGATTGAAATCATGGAGAGAGATGTCACAAACTTAGGCATTTATTAGTATGAATCCTAGAAGATTCACTTCCCATTCCCATGTCATGATGTCACGAGTGATACTTGTAGACTATTTGGTCCAATATGGAATTTAGGATCTAGAATATATGGAATAGTGTTCTCTTTTTAAATGATATGGAAAAGGGAGAAATTTACAAGATTTTTGGAAGTGTGTTTGTGCACACGTACATGTGTGTGTGTAAACGCGCATGCATGCACGCATGCATGCATGTGTGTGTGTGTGTATGTGGGGGAGAGGAGAGAGATAGACAGAGGGAGGGAGGGAGGGAGGGAGGGAGGGAGGGAGGGAGAGAGGGGGAGAGAGAGAGAGAGGGGGGGAGGGAGGGAGGCAGGGGTGCAGGGAGGGAGGGAGGGAGGGAGAGAGAGAGAGAGAGAGAGAGAGAGAGAGAGAGAGAGAGAGAGAGAGTTATTATACTATTGTACTTGCAATACTTGTTCACAATATGTTCAAAGAAAAAGACAATGAGTAAGAAATTGTTATTACCATCAAGCAACTTAGAATATGAAACTGGCTTGTATGATGGCCACTCAATAGGAAACCAAATCTTGCAAAACACATGGATAAAAGGGAAATATGCTTGTATCAATTTAATTTATAAGGAGATATTTAGTTGATTAAAACTTAGAAATAGAGACACACTACATAAATTCAAGTTAAAAGGCTATATATTAGTTTGTACGAGCTTAGAAGGGTGTTTTGCCTATAAAACTTTAGATGGAGTATTAAAATTAGGAAAATGGATATTCTTACAAGCATGATTTGTATCTAGAAAGAGAGCCTCAATCAGTGTCAGTCACGGTTGGTGCCACTAGACTTACTAGTGATAGTGCTTTATGCTTCAATATTTGTCTTAATCAATGGCCTTTCATTAATCATGTAGCCCCTATTTTGATTATCCTAAAAATAATTAGACATCTTGAGAATAGAGAGATTTTATACATGGTCTTTATGAAGATAGTGGGAGAGAAGGTAGGAGTCTCACTTGCGGCTTTCTCACATACACAATGGGGAAATACACACAAAGGTGGAGGCTAAAATAGTTTTCCTCTTCTTAGTTGTGAAAGCCAAAAGAGCTCTTGTGCAAAGAAATAGAATAACCCTATATGTGGGTCTCAAACCAAACTCAGCTAACTAAGGTGGCATACTAACTGAGCCACGAACTAGAGTACATGAGGATAGCTGTCATCTAGCTATTATTCATGGGTGGTGTACCAACTGCATCTGCAGCTAACAAGTCGGTGACATAAATGCACAACAATCACCCTAGCATATCACGAGTGGAGCTCGATATCTCAACACTCCCCCTCGAGCTCAATCCCAATTCCTGCACACCAAGCAGGTCTCTGAACTTGTGCAGCTTTTCTGTGCCCAATGCCTTCGTGAATATGTCAGCTACCTGATCCTCTTTGCTGACATAAACTAGATCAATAAGGCCTAGTAAAACCTTCTCCCATACATAGTGATAATGCACCTCAATGTGCTTTGTTCTAGCATGATAGACTGGGTTATTTGCCAAGTGTATACTGCTCATGTTGTCACAATAAATGACAATTGGCCCATCTGTAGATTGATGCATATCATAAAGTAGCTTATGCAACCAAGCTACCTCACATGCAGCCATTGTTGCACCCCTATACTCAGCCGCTGTGCTCGACAAGGCAACTGTAGGCTGTTTCTTGCTACTCCAAGTGACTGCAGCACTCCCAAAAGAGAACACATATCCACTGGTAGATCGTCTATCATAAATACTACCAGCCCAATCAGCATTAGTGTATCCATGCAACTGTATCTGAACCCTAGCCTCATAAAATAGTCCATACTACAATGTGGACTTCACATACCTGAGTATGCGTCTAGCCGCATCCAAATGCGGTTTCCTTGGAGCCTACATAAACTAAATTACCAATCCAATAGCATAGCTCAAATCTGACCTGGTAATAGTCATATAAATCAAACTTCCTACTATATGTCTGTACATAGTAGGGTCTTCCAGAAGCTCACGTGCATCTGCACGCACCTTCACATTCTGCTCCAAAGGAATTGAAATAGGCTTACAACCTGTCATCCCATATTTGGACAGCATGTCCAATCCATACTGCCTCTGCAAGAGCCGTATCCCACTTGGTGATCTAATCACCTCAATGCCCAAGAATTAATGCAGCTCTTCCAAATCCTTCATCTCAAACTTTTGCTTCAATAGCATTTTCATATGAAGGATATCTTCATCACTATCACCTGTGATGATCAAATCATCAACATAAATGACAAGCAGCATAATACCTTTCTCTGTTTTTCTCACATAAAGTGAAAAATCTGCCTTGGAAATCTAAAAGCCAATAGTGACAAGATACTATCCTATCTTGTTAGACCATGTCTAGGTGCTTGCTTCAAGCCATACAAGGCTTTCTTCAACCTACAAACAAATTCAGGATGAATAGCATGAACATAACCTGGTGGCTATCCCATAAAGACCTCTTCTTGCAAATCACCATGCAATAAGGCATTCTTCACATCTATCTGATGTAAAGACCATCCCTTTGATGCAGCCATATCAATGACTACTCTTACAGTTGCCATCCTTGCAATCGGACTGAATGTTTCCTCATAATCAATGCCATATGTCTGTGCATACCCCTTGACAACTAATCTTGCCTTGTATCTATTCACAGAACCCTCTGCATTGTGCTTCACCTTATAAACCCACTTATAGCCAATCACATTCTTCTCTTTAGGCAAAGGCACCGATTCCCATGTAGCATTTGCTTCTAGCTCAAAAGAAGTGGGTTCTGGTTCCCGTATCACTTTGACCATATAGGCATAGTGAGTGGCTATAAATCCATCATATCTCAACCTATCCACAGGATACCTAGCTCTGGTAGACCTGCGCAAAGTAGACTCACTTCCAGGTGCTCTCAAAACATCCCTAGTCTTCCTTACTCCAGGTGTAACAATAGAAGGAATACCCAACTCATCATCAATGCTCTGTTCTGAGCCACTAGATTCACCATCCACATAAGAGTGACTTGAATTCACATCAAACATGGGCTGATCTACCTTCTCTTTTCCTTTTTGTGATACCTGCATATCACTATCTGCATTGCTTTGAGGAGATTCTCCTGATCTTAATCTACCTATCCATGGTGAAGTATGTGAACCACTGCTAGAGGACACTGTAGGTCCACTAATATTTGTGATTGCTGCTGTAAATTCTTTGCAGCATTACCATTTTGTGCATCTACATCATCAATCACATTTATTGGTTTATACCAACTACTCATCTCATAAAAAACAACATCTCTGCTCACTGTAAACTTACGAGTAGAAGGGTTATAGCATCTATATCCTTTCTGCTGTAGAGAATAACCAATAAAGATGCACTTCTCAGCTTTTGGATCCAACTTGGACCTTAACTCATCTGGCACATGAACATAGGTAATGCAACTAGAAATTTTCAAATGAGAAATATCTGGTTTCCTACCAGTATACATCTCCTCTAGCATCATGCCATGTATTGGTGTAGTGGGAGTCCTGTTCATTATGTAAACTGCTATCGCAACTGCTTTAGCCCAATAATAATCTGGTAGGTCTTTTTCATTTAGCATGGCTCAAGATACCTCTCTAATATGCTTGTTTTTCCTTTCTGCAAGTCCATTTTGCTGTGGGGTATGACTGCATGAATATTTCTGCTTTATGCCATGCTCCTGCGGGAACCTTGCAAACTCATTTGAGAGGTACTCTCCCCCTCCATCTGACCTTAGGCATCTTATTTTCATGCCTGTTTCTTTTTCAACCATAGCTTTAAAAGCTTTGAAATGCCCAAGAACTTCACTTTTCTTTTTCATAAAATGCACCCAAACTTTTCTAATGTAGTCATCAATAAAAGTGACAAAATAATGACAACCTCCAATAGATGCAACTTTAGTAGTCCACACATCAGAGTGGATTAATTCCAATGGCTTCTTACTCTCTTAAACATGTCGAGGAAATGGTTTTCTATTCTGTTTTCCAAATTGACAGGCTTCACATACCTTATGCATTTTTGTGACCTTGAATTTAGGCAATCCTACAACAATGTTTTGGGCCTACATTGATTTAAGTCACTGTACATTAACATGACCAATGTGTTTATGCTAGATATCAATATCTACAACTACACCGGTCCCATGTGCAAACATTGCTGCACTCAATTTAGGCATGTCCACATCCAATGTAAACATCCTGCCCTTCTTCTTTTCTTTTGCTATCAAGCGACTGTTATTTTTCATATCCTCAACAAAGCATCCATGAGGATTAAATTTGACCTGCAAGCCCTACTCAACCATTTGACCAACAGAAACCAGGTTCTTGGTGATATTCGGGACATGAAATACATAAGATAGGTATTTCTTTTTCCCATCCTGCATGAACAAAGGAATTTTACCATTCTGCACAATAAGGATGTGCAGTATCATCACCAGTCTCCACAAATCCTAGTCTTTCCATTTTCCTTGCATCCTGCATCCATTCTGCATGACCTGTCATGTGGTTTGATGCACGTGCATCAACATGCCACACATCATTACTTTCTTTTGCACTTGTCATAGAATTGGTCATGTGCTGCACCATAAACAAATGCTCATTTCTGTCATCACCCTATCTACTAGAGGATGCATAATTCCCTTGCTGCAAATTTCCATTCATAATGTCATTTTGCTTTTTGTGGCAATCTTTAGCCATATGACCCATTTTACCACAATAGTAGCATTCAACATTACTGTTTGCATTTTGGCCTCTCTGCCATCCACCACGACCTCTTTGGCTCCCCTTGCCTCTAGAGTTATCACATCCTCCTCCATAGGACTAGTTTTCTTGAGTTTGCTACATATTCTGATTTCTACCATGGCCTCCAGATCGGCCTCCTCTACCTTTGCCTCTACCTCTTCCAGCATTTGAGTAGAAGACAGTTTCTTTTGAAGTTCCTCCTGAAGAAGATGCACCACCATTTCTCTGCTCTTCAAAAATTAGAAGAGTAAACAAATTCTTAAAATTAGGATATTTTTCACGGATGGCAATGGATGTCCGGAACTGTGCATGATCCTTTCCATTCAAGGTCACAGAAACTAGATCATCATCTTCCATTGGCGACCCAATGGAAGCAAGTGCATCTGCAATTTTCTTCACCTTCATGTGGTAGTCATTAATGCTCATATTTTCTCTCTACACATTGTGCAAATCCTACTTGAGCTGCATTTTCCTGGCTTGCATATTTGTGCTGTACATTTCTGCCAAAGTATCCCATGCCTCCTTTGGCATACTTGCATCCTGAATATGCACAATCATAGAATCTGAAATACTGATAGACAGCCAGTACATAAATTTTCTAGCTCTCTCATGCCATCCTTTAAATGCCTGCATTTCCTATTGATTGGGAACATTAGGAAGAACTGGTTCTTCTTCATTTCCTGTAATGAACTCCCAATAGCCTTTTCCCATAAGGAAATTTGTCATTCCAAACTTCCATGCCTAGAAGTTGTTCTTGTCAAGCTCTTCAGTGACAATCTATGAAAGAGAGTCAAACGCCATTACAGAACACTGCAAAATATTCTATCACTCCAAAAGACAGCTTCCACCTCACAAGGGCAAATCTGCAAAACTGACAAAAGTGGTATTTGACCACACAGTCACTTCTTAGTGACGATTTTGCATCAACAGGCAATAAGGATGATTTTGTAACTCCCAATATCTCTGCGCACAGGCATACAATGCAATTTCTACGACAAATTTTCACCGACCTACAGAGCAGTGGTCGTACAACAAAAACATGGCCTTTTTCTCAGTGCTTGCGGAGAACTTCCGCCTCCAAATGGCCTCAAATCAGAAAAATAAAGTCATCGAGGGCTTTGCCTCTACCCGCAGCATATATTGCCCTCTCGCCACACTATGAAGGGCATCTCAATCTGAAACAATGCACTCTTGCACTTTCGGGCTGTGCTACCTGCAGAGATTTGCTCCCAAACTCGGAAAAGGAAAGCAACACTGGTCCTCTTACGAAGACACCGTGAACTTGGTTTGCTTTCTTGAGCTCCTTATCATGAATCAGGCTCTGATACCATGTGAAGATAGTGGGAGAGAAGGTAGGAGTCTCACTTGCGGCTTTCTCACATACACAATGGGAAAATACACAGAAAGGTGGAGGCTGAAAACAGTTTTCCTCTTCTTAGTTGTGAAAGCCAAAAGAACTCTTGTACAAAGAAATAGAAGAACCCTATATGTGGGTCTCAAACCAAACTCAGCTAACTAAGGTGGCATACTAACTGAGCCATGAACTAGAGTACATAAGGATAGTTATCATCCAACTATTATTCATGGGTGGTGTACCAACCACATCTGCAGCTAACAAGTCGGTGACATAAATGCACAACGGTCACCCTGGCATATCACGAGTGGAACTCTATATCTCTAAGAGTGCTCTCAATGGAAGCAAGAATGAAAGGGGGAGAGAGAGAAACAGAGAGCCACACAAGTTTTGGTAGGTGCAGAACCATCCTAATCTTCTTTTTCATTCATTTATATATGTATTTGAGTATTGTACATAACTGGGGTAAAGGCACAGTGACCTTTAACCCCCACAACCTCCCACTTAAAGGACAATGTGCCTTTAAGGTAGAACAACCAGTGAGCATACTATCCAATGCCCATCAATATAGGACAATACTCAAACCACTGACTAGGTAGACTCTTTGTCAGCATATCTACAGGGTTATCATCTGTATGAACCTTGACAAGCTCTATGCGCTTGTCCTCAAGTACCTCCTTGATGAAATTGTACCTGACCTCAATGTGTTTGGTCTTTGCATGAAAGACTAGATTCCATGCTAGCTGAATAGCTTTCATGGAATGACTATGCAATGTCGGTACATCTGTATGAAAGAGCCTCTTCTTCAGCTTGCAAACTAAATGCTCTTTGCCCTTTTCTTCAAAGCCTTCCGGCTGCACCATGTAAATTTCCTCATGCAAATCCCCATGCAAGAAAGCTGTCTTGACATCCATCTGCATAAGCTCCATATCCTCTGATGCCACTAGTCCAAGCATGCATCTAAGTGTGGTCATCTTCACAACTGGAGAGAATATCTCATTAAAGTCCACACCCTTCTCTTGCTTGAACCCTTTAGCGACCAAATGGGCCTTGCACCTAGGCACATCATCACCTGTGACCTTCATTTTGTAGACCTATTTACATGGCAATGCTTTCTTTCCATGTGGCCAAGAAACCAAGTCCCAAGTCTTATTCTTCATAATTGAACTCATCTCTAATTGCATAGCATACTCCCACTTGCGCTGATCCTCGCACATCATAGCCTCTCTTTAGTAAGAAGGCTCCTCACAATCAGTAAACATCACATAGTCTACCCCTGGAACAAACCTATCAGGCGGTCTAGACACTCTAGATGATCTTCTCAAGGGCATTTCAGCTTGTTGTCCCACATGCATATCAGCCACATTTGGCTCATCATTTCCACCAATAGATGATCCATAATCTACCCTTGATTGTATACCTGTGGGAGTACTTGGTGGTACCATTTCTTGCACATTTGGTGCATGGACAGCTTGCTGTCTATCAACATATGTAGGTGGATTCACATCCTAGAAAGTGATTCTCCTCAACATCCCTCATCGGTGCCTTATGCATCTTCTTCTCATTGAAGACTACATCATGGCTGCGTATGATCTTCTTTGCTTTTGGATCCCAGAGACAATAGCCCATCTCTCCACTTTCACCATAACCCAGAAAGATGCATTTCCTAGACTTAGGATCTAGCTTCTTTCGAAGCTCTTTTGGCACATGTGCATATGCCTCACACCCAAATATATGTAAATGAGAGTAAGAGGGTTTCTTGCCACTCCATGCCTCTTTAGGAATACCACCATCCAAACTCTTACTAGGTGATCTATTGATCACATGCACTGCAGTCTTCATTACCTCAGCCCAAAAACCACAAGAAAGACTTGCATTGGAAAGCATGCATTGCAACCTTTCTTGAATGATACGGTTCATGTTTTCTACAACTGGATTTTGCTTTGGAGTATGAGGGGATGTGAGCTCCCTCTTAATCCCACGTGTATCACAAAAATGCTGAAAGTCATGAGAGAGATACTCTCCACCATTGTTAGTCCATAGGCGTTTAAGCGTTCTACCTGACTGATTCTCAACCAAGGCTAGCCATTTCTGAAATACCTAGAACACATCACTCTTTCGAGCTATAGCATAAGCCCACACTTTCCTAGTTGCATCATCAATGAATGTCACATAGTATTCAGCCCTGCCTAATGACCGTGTAGGCATGGGACCACATACGTGTGAATGCACCAAATCAAGCTTTTCAAACTCTTTCTTTCCCCTTCTTTTATGGACTGATTTAGTCTGCTTCCCATAGAGACAATGCTCGCAAAATTCAAAATCAGAGAAACTCAAATGCGTTACATAACCCAAATGGCATAAGAGTTTCATTCCATTCTGGCTCATGTGCCCAAACCTACAATGCCACAAAGAAGTGCTTGGCTGCTCGGTTATTGCAACAACATGATCAAATACCCTTGATACATGTAAGGGATACAAAGTCCCACACTTGGCACCCCTGGCCAAAAGCATGGAGCCCTTCTGAATTTTCCAACTGTGAAAGCCAAAAGTGGTGTAAAAACTAGCATCATCTAGCTGACCCACTGAAATAAGACTCTTGGTCAACTTAGGCACATGTCTCACATGTTTCAAAATAAATGCAGACCCATTTGCAAAAGAAAACTTTATATCACCTACTCCCACTATGTCACATACATAGTCATTTCCAAGATGCACACAACCTGTCTTTCCACTATCATAAGTGGAGAACCATTCCCTATGGGGAGTAACATGGAATGAAGCACCAGAATCCAAAATCCAATCCTGGGAATATGCATCATCTGAAGTGGTAAGCAAATTTGCAGATAAACTAGACATGAAGAGAACGTCATTGTCACTATCATGTGTGATTGCATTGATCTCCTCGATCTTCACTTTTCCTTTGTCCTCCCTTGGACTCTCTTCCTTTTGATTTGCACCCCAATTTGCATTCTTTTTATTACCCTTTTACTCTCTGTTTAGTTTCTATTTAGCTTGTAGCAATACTTTTTCATATGGTCCTTCTTGCCATAGTGGTAACACTCAATGTTCTGTGCCCTGGATTTGCTATGAGGCTTCCCTCTTTCTTGGGACTTCCCCTTGAACTGTGATCTGCCCCTTTGCACATTTAAGGCTGCATCCTGCTTGTTGCCATCCATAGACTTCCGTCTAATCTCCTCGGCCAACAAGCTACCCACAACATCATCAAATTTCAGTACTCCACTAGGTGCAGAGTTACTGACAGCACGGAATATATCCCATGAGGATGGCAATGAACATAAGAGAAATATTGCCTCTGTCTCTGCATCAAAATTCATCTTCTGAGCCTGAATCTAGCTGAAAATAATATTGAATTCATTTAAGTGAGAAGCAATGGAGACCCCTTCCTTCTGTAGCTCAAACAACCTCTTCATGAGGTAAACTTTATTAAAGGCAGTTTCCTTTTCATAAGTGGCACACAGTTTTTTCCAGAAATCTTTCGTAGTCTGCTCATTTACTACTGTGAAATAAACTGACTCTGCAAGATGAAGTCTAATAGTAGATTTTGCTAATGCATCCAACTCATTCCAATCATCCTCAGACATATTTGCAGGCTTAGCTTCAATCCCTGCCAAGGGTTTAATCTGCTTCTTTTGAATAAGCACATCCCTTATTTGTTCTTTCCACAAAGAAAAGTTTGTCCCATCAAACTTTTTAATGCTAAAAAACTTCTTTTCAGACATGGAAGAGGATGCCATAGTGCAAATGAAGCAAAATCCCAAATGCTAGTGCCTATAAGAGAGAATCACACCAAATACCAGGTGCACCCAAATGTGTATGCCACAATAGAGTGAAATATCACTAAAACTCATGTCTCAAAGCATCTGACTCATGTGCATATACTATGCATCCATATGAGCAAATGTGGCCCAAAAGAAAATGCCAACTGCAATGGCAATCCAAAATGCCGATAAGTGCCAAATGACTCAAGCATAAACACCATCCACTGGCATATGCATTAATAATATCTCATCCAAGAGAGCATAGCACTATCGGTGCATCACTTGCAATGTGTCAAAGCTATTCCTCAGCATAAAATAGCATCCATGTGCAAAGCGTCCATAAAAATAGCATCCCACAAGGCAATTTGGGCCTATCAGCACATCCAATAAGGACCGCAATGCATCCAAATGGCCTATAAATCATCCACTACAACCCAATGCACACCACGAATGAGCGACACTGCTCAAACTGCAACCAGAGTGATTTGCATAAGGTATGCTCAAGAAATCATAGTCCCACGGTAATGACCACTACTAAAAATAGAACCTGAGATGCCTCAAAACATGGGCACCATTGCATAATCGGACTCAGCAAGAAAATATGCAAATATCTCTCCTTTTTTGGAACTCCAAAATCCCAACTGATGAGTGAGAAATGGGAGTCAACACTTATCCACTGCCATGTGGCATAAATCTAAGGTTTCAAAACCTTAGAATGAAAAATGCATAACAGAGACACAAAATCAAATACACAGAGATCTATAACTCTAAAAATCCTCCATCGAATCGTGTAAGAACTGATAGGTAGGGGTTTTTGGGCATCCGAAATAGAATGGGACAGACGATTTTGGAAACTGTGGTTTCAATCACTGGGTCCAACACACGGACTGAAAAACGTTTTTGGAAACAGAGCTGTTTATAAACTCCACCGGAGTGCAAATGATGAGCAACATAGAACTTCTAGGATCTCCTGAGTCCACCGGAACTGACATATCTGCAAATGGTTACTCCAAACTTGAGTTCCAATACCTAGACAGAAAAACGTAGAAATTGACACAATGAGTCAAAAATCAAATGAAATGATCCCAGATTCAAGAATGAAGGTGTTTCCAAGCTCCTGAAGTGAAGTGGACACCAAAAGCAAGCAATAGTTGCCTCTACAAGTCAATACGGAGTCTTTGTCATCAAACGGAACAGGGAAAAGCTCAAAAAACGACTTTTTCTTTGAAGACACTTAACAGGCTCTCAAAACCACTTCGCAAAACCAAAGTGACTTTTCCAAAGGTTCCTCCAAGGTCTCTACACACTCGGATGCAAGTAAAGTCACCCACAAAGCTTCCCATAAAGCTTCTCCTTCCTCCCACAAAGCTACTAAGCTTCAAGCATTCATGCACGCTAAGCTAGATCACCCGGGCTCTAATACCAGTTGAAAGTGCTCTCAATGAAAGCAAGAATGGAAGAGGGAGAGAGAGAAACAGAGAGCCACACAAGTTTTGGTGGGTGCAGAACCACCCTAATCTTCTTTTTCATTCATTTATATATGTGTTTGAGTATTGTACATAACCGAGGTAAAGGCACAGTGACCTTTAACCCCCACAATCTCAACAGTCTTCTCTTCATAACCATAGGCAAAATCAATGAATAGAACTGAGGGACTTGGATGTACTTTATCACTTGTTGTATCTAGAGAAAGGGTTCATAACCTCTACATTTTGTAGGCTACTCCATATTGGCCTACTGGCCTAGCTCTCAAATGTCCAAATGCATTGCAAGGGTGGGTTAATGCCATAGGCAGGCCTCTTAGCCATCTCATGATTTAGGATTTTCCATTGCCATGCATTGCTACTATACCTTGACTCGCCTTAATAGTGTGGTGGAGAGGCGGTGGAAAACATGCGCCATATGATTCTTAGGAAATTTGGGCATAAGGTGAGGAACGATATGGTTGGTCACTTGGTGTTGTCTAGCAGAGACACACATGTCATGGGGATGCTTGAAGTGTAGGCCAATGGAGCTCCTCACTCCATTGCTACTCCTTGGGAGAGCATTGCATAGTAAAGCCTTCACTCATGTCCCTCGAGTGCCTACCAGATCGTTGCAATGGGGATTCCACCGAGAAGAAGGGAGTGAGAGGAAGCGGGAGACAGAGGAGAGGGGGAGGAAAGAAGGAAGGGGGATGTAGAAGGAGAAGAACGGGAAGCAGAATCGTGGCAAACACCAAAGACAAACAAAGAGAGCAAGCAAACCTCAATCTGAACACATGAGCAAGAAGAGAGCTTGTATTTCTCAAAGGTCGCATACAACAATGAAGACCAAAGTCAACCATTTGGCCTTTTATACATGTCACCTTTTGAAGGGAGGGCCAATACTATTCCTTATACCACTCTCTCTCTTGTCTCTTTTGCTACAACCACTTGGGCCCATATGGTGCCAAGGCATATGCTGATTCTCTCAACCTTTCCTCTGTCTTCAAATGGCTCTTGTGTTATCCATATACAAGATCCAAATGGCTCTTGTGTTATCCTTGCCAATTTGGGCAAAAACGGCGACTACTTGGGTCCTAAGACATTTTAGGCTGAAAACCCGCAAGACTACCTCAAGTGATCCTGAGCCATTTGTGGCTCCAAACTCATATGACTTGGGTAGGCCAGATCCTTCAACATGCTAAATGGCTATTAACATGCCCCCCTTATTGTTGCTGAGCCATCCTCGGATCAGCCACGCTAGAGTAGGTGAGTGGAGAGGACTGTCTGGAGGACTGCGTAGCAGCCCAATTGCTGGGGATCTGCATGAAATAAGCCCGGTACTTCCAGAAGTGGGTGGCATGCATGTCCTCAAACATACAGATGTGGTGTCCATGAAGAATTCGGACTCGAAGATATAGGAGTAATTCTTGGAATTGGGACGGACCATCATCGGGGTTGAAGACAATCTGGTTGTTTCAAGGTTATGTAGTTTGTCATCAATGGGTACTTGTTGGAGTAGAAAGAGGATAAGACAGTTGAAGTGAACGGCTGCAACTATCGCAGGGTTGGGAACTGAGCCATAGGTATTGTCCAATGACTGGAGGTGAAAGCAAAACACTTCCTCGGTCATTTCCTTAGGGAAGTTGTACTTCGGCAAGTTGTATATAATATTGGGATCCTTTTGTTGGAGCTCCCAGAAGTCAGCCTAGGACCACCATCACCTTTCCATGGGCATGTAGGGAGGATGGATTTGGTGCTCGAGTGGTGCACTACAATAGTAGTGCCAAAATTGCTCCTTTTTTAAAAAGGGGATGCACCAATGGGGCTGAAGGTTGGTGTCCAAGTCGATGACAGGAATGGGTGCATCTTGGGTTAAGTAGTAACTGCCACATGTGTGCTTCGGGTGGGCTCATCTCAAGTTGTTGAAGGGCTACATGATAAACTAAGTAAGTGGGTGAGCTTCCATTATCTCGTACAAATGGAGGCGAGAGTCTTCAAGTTGGGCCTTCTAGTGATGCGTAAGAGCATTGTCGGGTAAGTCCTGCAATGGTTGGAGATCGGTTTGCCATTGTACATCTTCGAGTGGTAGGGAGGGGGACACTAGAGGGACATGATCATCAACATTGGGCATGGAATCCTCCTTTACATTCTTTGTTGGCAAAGGGTCGATAGGTGTAGGGACAAAATATGATGGCCACAGCAGTGTATTGAGAGCCTCATCTGGGAGGTCGACAGGAGTGTTGGAGGAGATGGATTGGGAGGTCCCATGATGTGCGGTACTAGTGTTGGAGGCATTAAAGGAGTATTCGAGTAGGTTTGTGTAGGGAAGAGGAGGCGGGATGGGATTGGCAAGTTGTTGAGGGGGGTGGACAGGCTCCATGGGGTGTGTGGGATTTGGCTAGGGTATTTTTGTAAGGGGGGTGGTAGCCTGTTAAAGATGAAGATGGCTTCTTGACTGTCCTCCTTAGTGATAAATTCAGGGTATGCTACATGAGTTGTTTCAAATTTTCTTACCAAGGACTCATGTGAGTCCTAGAGAGATTGTATCACCTAATTGTACAAAATGATAATGCCGAGGGGATGGTAGGATGTGGAGCGATATGGAGCTAAATGCCCTTGATTTTGCACTACAAAAGCCCACCCCTAGATCTGCATCCATTGTATGTCAGCTTGTATGCATTTGGGAGTACACATCCATGAGCTCAACTCATCAAGTTGGACTAGGTGCATCACATCATTGTCCTATGGATAATTGGTGGACTCAGTGATTACTCGACACCACACCTAGAAGTTTAGGAGGATGGGGTGGGCAGTCTAGGGAGAGGATGGTGGGCTAAAGTTTGAGGGAAAAGTAGGAGAATGTGTTGGGCAAGAGAGGGTGGTGAGATCTATGTGAAAGTTGAGGTTTTGTGTGTGGAGTGTGCCAAAATACATCTGAAGTGTTTGGGAGATGGTGCATGGGCTAGGGTGTAGGTGGCGAGTTGTGTGGAGACCTCCCTGTACATTGTGAACTCATGTTGCTCTCTATCTTCTATCTTGGATTCCTATAGGTGGCCAAAGGTGTGAAGGTGCTCGTTCTCATCTTGTAGGGCAAGGGTGAGGGATCACTCCTATGTGAGGAGATCTTAAAGCGCTTGGATTTGTCAGTCAGCTGAGCCTACGATACTTGTCCTCAGCCTATGCCCTTCGTTATTTCATAGTACGAAGGCTTCATTCTACCTTGTCCAGCTATTCCATCATGATTTGAACCAGGGAGAACCAGGGACTCATTGGCAGAGAGCTCATCCTTGAGATTCGTAATAGTGACCTCCAGCTCTTCAACCTTTTCCCTGTACTCCTCTCCTTTGTCGAGGGCGGTTTGCCTGGTAGCTTGTGCGGTGACCATGAGGGGTGTGGTTGTTATGCATCTTGACTTGTTCTTGTAGGAGAGAGTAGGATAGTTGGGAAACGTGCTTAGAATTTCCCCCACTGCAAAATTGTGCACACTACTTGAGGTTCCAGGCCATGGCATCCAGCAACAGTTGGGAGCTCCATGTGATCTCTTCCTATGAGAGCTATTCTGTCGACATATCACTGTAGCCTCCAAATGTTTGGTACTCAGGTGTGCTATAAAATTGTAGGGATTCTATGAGCCCAGACCATAGAGAAGAGGAAGGGCCTGTGACAAATGAAGCAGTCGCTTGGGACTATACTGGTTTGGTGGATTTAGTCTCGGGAGCTAAGGGAGTGGGGGGAATAATTGTTGCCTGGCGGGGTGCGAGCCAATATTTACAGTATCGTCCCTGTGAAACCCTTCCACATCAATCGGGTCCTAGATGGTTATCTTTCCTTTAGGGTATCGGGTGGAGGCCTCAAGGCATTGTTGTCTCCCTAGGAATTCCCGCAATTGACGGTCTTTGTATTGTTCTCGGAGTTGACTGTCAAGTGGACGTTGAGCGAAATGGTTTGAGGGGGTAGTGCTTGGATCACTTCTCAGCCGTTTGGGGTCAGCCACCATCGTCTTTTGTTTGTTGGAATGGGTCCTCTAGCTTCTTTGTTGGCCAGCCTATATCTGATAGGTGGTTGTTGCCCCAACATATGGTAAAGTACCAGCATGTACATCATTGGGTTGCCCAGGACATTACCAAGTGTCTTTAGGTCTTCCCTCATCTGCATGCAAAATAAATATGCCTAGTTGGTGACCTGTGGGTTCACTAACCTTGCAAGGATGTTCGGCACTATCGATACTCATGGTGGTCCGTGTGTTTTACTTAGGTCAACCAGTGGAGCACTCTTATTGATTTATCTAGCACGGGCACTACTGTTAGCTCAAAGAAGTGGATTCGGCCCTTCCTCTTCTTCTTGTCGTAGTTGCAATTTTTGTAATGACTGGGAGGTCGAAGGCAGAGTGCACCATGTCCACATTGAGGTAGTGGAAGTGGGTGGTCCTTGTTGCATCACGGAGGAGGCCACTGTTAGAGTTTGAGTTGTAGGTCTTGATGAACTCCTGGAGTAGCTTCATCATTGAGGTGACATGGCAGTCGGTCCGCAACGTCGGTCTGCAATGGGCTTGAGACTTGTCATCACCAAGGATTCTTGTACCTCTGGATCCTTGAGTGCTTGGTATGCGGCCACGTTGTGGTAGTAGAGGGTATAATCTTGCCCCTTGTACTTGTACTTCAAGTGGATCGCACGGCCATTAAGTTGCTAGAGCTATGCTTCCGTAAGGAGTGTGTTAGTGAACTCATGACCTTGTACCTCCCTTGTGTTGGAGTGGGCATACGCTTCTTGGATTATGAAGAGGGAGGGGTTGTAGCCACTGTTATTGGTGTTCGAGAGATCTATTGAGTCGAGATCTCCTCTTCTGTTTGTAGTTCAACTACCAGGATGTCGGATGACATTCTGATTGTCCCTAAGTGCATGATTTGGGATTAAAAAGGGTTAGTGGGGTGGAGGCCCATCTCCCTTTCGAATTCAAAGAATTTATTATCGGGATCCATGGGGAAGAAAGAAGACAAGTGGGCAACAAATGATTCGGTGGAGGAGGATGAGACTGAGGACATCCAAAGGGTGGCTAGGAGGCAGTATGGAAAGTGGTAGAGGGATGTGGAAATTCTAGCAAAAAATTGATAGATTTTGACTACTTTGCAATGCCAACATGAAAGTTCTCAAATAAATTGCCAAGAAATTGCATGCAACCCGGCCCAAGTACCAACCATTGTTTGCCCATGCGCATACTTTCACAATTTGTTGACTTCAAGAATCAACATTGTAAAAGTCCATTGATACCCAATGCAATGGAAAATCTGGTCAAGTTTTTTGACCGGTATTATATTGGGTATATGGACTTTTTATGTTTGATCTATTACACACCCACATGTAGACATCCTTCAATATTAATAGAGAACCATAATTTTTCTTAAACCTAATTTGGATTTGATGTGTGTGTGTGTGTGTGTTTGGGAGGGGGTGAGGGAGAGAGGCAGAGAGAGAGAGAGAGAGAGGGGGAGGGAGAGAGAGAGAGAGAGAGAGAGAGAGAGAGAGAGAGAGAGAGAGAGAGAGAGAGAGAGAGAGAGAGAGAGAGAGAGAGAGAGGTTGAATATTTCAATACCAAAAATTAAAGAGAATTTAGGCTATAAGAAAACAATACGTCTAACAAGATCTCATATGCAAGAGAGAAAAACAAATAGTATGGAGAATCAAAAATTTGATTAATGTAAAACTGATACAATAGATCACGCTGCCTCCCCCAGCCATGTGGTCCTATGAGAGAAGCTTCGATGGTGTGCTAGAAATAGGAGAGGACGGAGGCTGGATGCTAAGGAATCAGGGTTGTTGTAGCTAGTGATAATAATGGGCTTCACGGGCTTGCTCTAACGGGCTTGCTCTTATATAGCCACCAGTCGTAATCAGTTAGACCCAATTGGGAGACCGACCCAGTCGGCCCAAAACATTATCTCTTTGGCCCAGAGCCATTCGTGATCATTTGGGGCTCCAAACGGGCCCTGCAACTCAAGAGTGGGCTACCTCAAGGAATGCTCTCTCTACCCTCGGTGTGGTCAGTCATGGGATGCCTTCCCACACTTCCATGTAGCCTAGTTGGTAGTGTGCCAACTCTATCTGAAGCCGTCCAGCCATCAGGCCATACATGGCCCCATCTGGTGTCCAAACCAGGACCTACAAGATAACGGAGCTACTCAAATGCCTTCTCCTCATAGGGGGGCTTACAAGTAGAGTTCGCTGGTTCCCGCGTAGTTACATGAGAGTGAAGCATTGATATCTAACACCTCTCCTCAATGTCCACCCACAAGTCAACTTGCTTTTTCAACCCAATGCCAAGTCGATGAAGATGCCTCTCTAGCAAGTCTCTTCCAAGAGCCTTTGTGAAGATGTTCGCAGCATTCTCTATAGTCAGACAGTACACCAAGTCGACCTCTCCATCCATGATGAGCTCGCGTATAAAGTGACATTGAATCTCAATGTGTTTTGTGTGATCATGGAACACAGGGTTCTTTGCAATTGCCATGCAACTTTGATTATCACATGATAACTGCATAGGCTTGTATTGCACTGCACCCATGTCCCCTAAAATCCTCCTCAACCATACCTCACAAGAGGCAAAACATGCTGATTTGTACTCAACCTCGGTAGAAGAAAGAGCAACTGTGGGTTGCTTCTTGCTGACCCATGACATAGCTCTAGATCCAAGTGAGAAATAGTAACCTGTCACTGATCTCCTGCTATCCATGTCTCCTGCCCAATCTGAGTCATAGAAGCTGGTCAAGGTGTTGCCCTTGGTATAGGTGATGCCATAATCAAGTGTGCCTTTGATGTATTTTAGCAACTGCATCCTTGCCCTCAATGGTTCTCCCGGGGCTTATTGGAAAACCTACTTAGTACACCAGTCACAAAACTAATGTCTGTATAGCTAAGAATACTAGAGAACACCAAGACAGAGTAGTAAGTTTTGGACATGTGATCACATTTTTATGCTAAAACTATAAAAGATAGCAAAGAACACAATAAAACAAGAATACGCAATGTCTTGTATAGAAAGTATTGATCTTCAAACACCTCTATCCCTCTCTTACATAATAAGCTCATCAAATGTGTCATGTGCCATCCAACAATGACTTTTGACACTCCTCAAATCTCTTTCATCTCATACATTTGCAATAGTTTTTTAATTATTTGCCACTCAAGGGCACAAAATCTCCTATCCTTTTTAACAAGTTTCAACACAACATATGAATCATGTGCATAGCTAGAAAAAGTTTCAGAGCTTCGTATATAGTTGACACTCCCTCTCAACATAGTGTACTTTCCAAAGACATCCTCAAGAGTGTCTTTCAATGCCACCATTTGCCTATCAGTCACAAATGACAAGCACAAGAATTGTTTGGATCACTTGTCATCTTAAGTAGTTACTTCAACACCATCTTAAACTTTGAAGCATCCCATCAATACCATGTGCTACATCCAACACAGCTATACACATTGAGCAAGTAGATACAGACTTCTATCACTCTAATTCAAAGAATACAGGAGTCTGCAAATGCTTGCTCAATGTCAAGCTATAACCGTATTTTTTCTTTTGCCCCAATGATTGCATGCATGATGGAAAGGAGGCATGCATGATGGAAAGAGGTCATGCTTGATGGTAATCTTCTTCATTTATTTTCTTCAGTTCATCATGTGGCCAGGAAGCTCTTCAGTCTTGTCTGATATTTGGGATGCCTTATTTTGAGAGTTATATAACATTTTGGGGCACCGTCCCACTCTTGGGGAGTTATACACATACATGATGGGTACTCTAAACCCCCCCCAGGAGTCGGCAGTACAGACTCCAAACCACCCCAACTCAACCCCATACAAGTTGAGATTACTCCTGTGGATTTGAGACAGCTCAGCAAGCTATAGAGCCGTGCCCCTTCTGGCTTGTCATCAGGAGTCCCTTCTCCCCTGTAGTCTAGTGTCCCTTCTCCCCCATCATCAACACTCCCTTCTCTCATGTGGGATGGTTTGGAGCCCCTTCTCCCCCCTGCGGTCAGGAGGCCCTTTTGCCTCGCAGATCCACCAGCATACTCCCATGCAATCGAGAGTTGCTTCTCTAGATACGAGTGGCTAGCGTACTAGCTCGACATGATAGGGCAGTAGGCATAGTAGCAGGGAGAGCGATGGGGGATGCATGGCACAATGCTTTGGAGGGGGGTAATGGTGGGGGTGGGGATAATTCAGATGATGCAAACGTGCCATAGGGTGATGGTACGATCTTCTATGACATCATTTCGACATGAGGCATCTGGGGAAGGACATCATGGCCTTCATGCGCACTGTAATTTCTAACAACTATAGAGATTGCTTTATTCACTATAAAGAGCAGCCAAAAAGTTGGGTGATGAGACCACCGCTATTGTTTGCTCTAGGTATCCCAATCCCCCCAATGTTCAGTTCACAGATAAATGGGCAAAGTAAAAAATTGTTATTATACTTGCCAATAAAAGATCTTCACTTAAGAGGCAGGCATTAACCAAGATTGCCAGGAGAGAGGGAGGTCAACCACCAAGGGGCCAGACCCACACTACTCACAAGCATGAGTGGAAGAAAGCAATGAAGGTAGCAAAGACAGATCCTAGTAGTCTGTAGCACGTGGAGGCACAAAGGATCCAAATGGACCAATATGGAAACGTACATTTTGGAGCAAGGGGTGTTCAATCATGGGAGGCCCAATTTGTAAGTATCGATCTCAAATTATATTGTATTTATGTGGTCTATTAAGAGGTTGTTTATTTGTACTAACCTCTCCGCAGATTGTGTCATGTTGCAGCTTGATATCATGGGTAGGTAAGCTATTCCTGTCGAGATAGCCTACCACCACCACCATCGCAGAGGAGATACATGGAGGCACTTCTATGATGACGGGTTGATTACTGAGGAGTAGTATATCCGGGCTACTGGAGCACATCCCAGGTATTTAAAAGTAATTAAATAATGTCAATATTGTAAATAAAGATTTGATTTTTCATACATTGATACATGTCCCTCATTTACAGGGCCCTAGGGCTAATCTAGAGGAAGAAGATGCTGAAGAAGGTGATGAAGAAGGGAGCGAAGAAGGGAGCAAAGAAGGGAGCGAGGATGTAGAGAACTTAGATTAGTCATAGAAGTAGTGCTAGCTACTCTTTTTTGCACTTGAAGTCATTGGCTTGGCTTCGTGCCTCTCTTGTGTATAGTACACTCCTCTTATTTTTTGTACTTGAGGCCCTAGGACATGGCTTGGTTTCGTGCTATATGTACATACAAGAAATTTTTCGGCTATGAATTAATATACGCTCCTTTTATTTTTTTGGCTTTCAATTTCCTTGTGCAATGTTGAATGCCTTGTGAACTAAACGTTTTGGAGTTGTAATGTTTTATTCAGAATTGTAATCATTAGCTATAAACGTGCTTGGAATCATGCTAATTCAAATGTGGTTGGCTGTAAGAATTGAACTGCACAATGTGGAAATGGGATTCTTGTAACCACATAGCATACACAAAACACACAGCATTCTGTTCAACCACATAAAATTTTGCTTTTATTTTAGAAAAAAATCTGCAAAGTGTCTATAAGTGCATCTTTTTGTTTTTTTTTTAATTTCTAGAGAGCATCTAAAAGCGTGTCTATAGGTGCATCTATAGGTGCATCTGTGTCTTATATAGACACGCCTATAGGAACAGGTCTGTAGACATGCAAATAGATGTGCCCGTAAGTTTTTTTTAAAGTTAAGGAAATGCGTTTGTGTGTGCATCTATGGGTGCTTTGTGTTATTGTGAAGACGGGTCAAGAAATACACAATTAGTAATTTGAGACATGTATAAGCAAGTGGACATCTTCAACAAAGTTAATACAAGCTTGGGATAGCTAGGGCATAAGCAAATGTCTATGTCCACATTCAATTGAATATGGACCATAGAGTTCAAGCATGTAAGTGTTGCAAAGACCAATGAGTTCTCCAAATGCAATACTTGTTCAGAGATCAAAGAATAGTTGGGGGCAACAAAATGTATACAAGAATGTGATAAATTCTTGAGGCGACCTTGATGTCACATGTTATAACAACAAAGCTATAGAAACCTCTATTATGTATGGCACTTGGCATTGCAGTTGAATCTAGAAAAAAAACTTGTGTATCATACATGACAAGATGGATCAACAAAATAAAGAAATACCAAGATTGCAGGTGTGATCAAAAGAGACACACAACTTCCCTCAATTGCCAGTTTCACTAATAGGAGTGATTACACATGGGAATGGGGAAGGAAATTATGGTCATTTTTATTTGGGATTATGGCCTCATTATCCAAACTTCACTATTGCATCATTGTCCGTGTTTATGAACCTTAGAGAGGTTGGAGAGACATAAGAAGGGTGATCTGGCAAAGGATGGTATATTGAGATCAAGCAATGCACTTCTAGATGCACACGAAAGCCACTAGATCATCACCAAGGTAAGAAGGATCAAAACTTGTGTGTGCGCATAAGATAGTGGAATTAGATGGTCAAATGGAGTTCAAATGATTGCCTGAGAACTTGCAACTATAGCGAGACAGTTCTATGGATCTAAGAATAAAAATCACTACTTGTTTGCATTTTTATCGCTTTTGGTGGTGCACTTATTGCTGCTGAAGATACAATACCACCACTTGGAATTGCATCCCACATTTTCTTCAATGCTTCTAAGGCACTAAGTAATTCTTGGGATCCCTCAATTGAATCTAGTAAGGGCTTCAAGAAGTGCTTGTGTGTAACTCGTAACTTGTAAACCACCTCGTCATTCTTCCCTTTGCACACAGCTTCTATCAAATTGTTTTCTTTAATGTCGATGTTTGAGACCATGCCACCATTTCTTAGTACCTCTAGAGAATATTTCACACTTGACACATTCTCTACAGTGATCACCAAAAAATACTTTGATTTGTGCTCCATAAAATACCAAGCATGTTCAAGGTATTTGAAAGACACCTTGGAACCAAAACTGGAAGCCATAGTTTTCTGAAAAACAATCAAAAATAAAAAATGAGAATTACAATGATTTTCAAATTGAAAATATTAAATAAATTTCTAATTAAATATTGTTTTAAGTTTTATTTATTTTGAAATTAAGTTAATTAACTTTTTTTGTCTTTTTTTTCTTTTTTTAATTAAATTAAATTAAATTTTTTGGTCTTAAAAAAATAAAATAAAAATTTAAAGTCCCTTTGGGGGCTTAGGGTAGGGGAGGGGATTAACCCCCAACCTGTTGCGTGCACAACAGGTTGGGGGTTAAACCCCTGCCCTACCCTAAGCCCCCAAAGGAACTTTAAATTTTTATTTTATTTTTTTAAGACCAAAAAAATTAATTTAATTTAATTAAAAAAAAAAGACAAAAAAAGTTAATTAACTTAATTTAAAAATAAATAAAACTTAAAACAATATTTAGCACAACAGGTTGGGGGTTAACCCCCTGCTCTCCTCCTGCCTCCCCACCATCCCACCTCTCCCTTCCTCTTCTCTGCCTCCCCCTCTCATCTGC
This sequence comes from Dipteris shenzhenensis, assembly GCF_047967505.1. Lineage (NCBI taxonomy): Eukaryota > Viridiplantae > Streptophyta > Polypodiopsida > Gleicheniales > Dipteridaceae > Dipteris > Dipteris shenzhenensis. The sequence continues at coordinate 47,408,545 of NC_141606.1, forward strand.
GCCCTCCCGTCGGCCCCCTCCCCTCCCTCCCACCTCCCCCACCCGTCTGTGCCCTCCTCGCCCTCTCGTCTCCTTGCCTGCCTCCTCTCCCTCCTCCCTCCTGCCTCGCCACCTACCTCCTCTCCCTCCTCCCTCCTGCCTCCCTGCCTACCTCCTCCCTCCCGTCTGCCCTCTCCTCTCCCTCCTCCCTCCCCTCCCGTCCTCCTCACCGCTCCCCACCTTAAAAAAGAGGGAGAAGAGGGGGGGAAGCAGGAGGAGAGGTGAAGGGAGAAAAGGGAGGAAGGGAGGGGGCCAACGGGAGGGAAGGCGAGGAAGGGGGAGTGGGGAGGGGGTGACGGGAGGGCGGGAGGAGAGGAGGGAGGGGGGCTTAATGGCCGACAGGAGGGGGAGGCGAGGAAGGGAGGGCAAGAAGGGGGCAGGAGGAGAGGAGTGTGGGGGCGTGTTACCAACCCCCATGTGCAACAGGTGGGGGGGTTAATAACACCCCCCCACCTATTGCGTGCGCAATAGGTTGGGGGGTTTAAACCCCCCCTCCCTCATGGGAGGAGAGGAGGGGAGGGGGGGTTAACCCTCCAACTTGTTGTGTGCATGCAACAGGTTGGGGGGGGTTAAACCCCCCCTCCCTCCTCTCCTCCTGTGGGTTGGGGGGGGGTTAACCCCCCCCTCCCTCCTCTCCCCCCGCCCTCCCGTCGCCCCTTCCCCCCAACCTATTGCGTGCACACAACAGGAGGGAGGGGGGGTTTAACCCCCCCCAACCTGTTGCATGCACACAACAGGTTGGGGGGTTAACCCCCCCCTCCGTCCTCTCCTCCCCCCCTCCCTCCTCTCCTCCCACCCTCCCATCGCCCCTTCCCTGCCTCCCCCTCCCGTTGGCCCCCTCCCTGCCTCCCCTCCCCCTTCCCCCCCTCCCTCCTCTCCTCCCACCCTCCCATTGCCCCTTCCCTGCATCCCCTCCCTTCCCCACCTCCCCCTCCCATCGGCCCCCTCCCCTCCCTGTGGCCTACGATGGGGAGAGGGAGGCAGAGGGGGAGGCGGGGAAGGGAGGGGCTGGCAGGGAGGGGGAAGGGAAGGGAGGGCCGGTAGGGAGGGGGAGGGGAAGGGAGGGGCTGATGGGGAAGGGGAGGCGAGGAAGGGGGAGAGGGAGGTAGGGAAGGGAGGGGCTAGTGGGGAAGGGGGAGGGGGAGGCAGGGAAGGGAGGGGCCGACGGGGAGGGGGAGGGGAAGGGAGGGTCGACGGGGAAGGGAGGGGCCGGTGGGGAGGGGGAAGCGGGAGGAGAGGGGAGGAAGGAAGGGACGAGAGGGGAAGAGAGGGGAAGGGGAAGGGGGAGGAGGGGGAGGAGAGGGAAAGGGAGGGGAAGGGGAGGAGAGGAAACGGGAGGAGGGAGGGGGGAAGCGGGAGGAGAGGGGAAGGGAGGAGAGAGAGGAAGCGGGAGAAGAAGGGGAAGGGAGGGGGAGGGGAGGGCAAGGGAGGGGAGGGAGGAAGCAGGAGGAGAGGGGAAGGAAGCGGGAGGAGAGGGGATGGGAAGCAGGGGGAAGGGAGGAGAGGGAGGGAGTACTATTAGCCAGAAAAGAAATCAAGACCAGAGGCTAGAGGCAAAGCATGGCGACGCTCGAGGGCCATAGAGGAAAGGAGAACGTGAGGGTGAAACATTATCATGGGAGGGGAAAATGAATTAGAAGGGAAAAGAATGAAGAGGGAGACTATGACACAAGGGGAAAGGGAGAGGGGGAAGAAAAGCGTGTACATGATGGGAGGAGGAATGTAAAGATGGAGACATCAAGGGAAGAGGACCATGCTTTATTTTGAAAGGAAGGAAAGGGAGAAATCAAAGTACTAGCTAGGTCGATTTACAAGAATGAGCATGTCCCATCAAGGAATAGCCCCCTCCTTTTATAGCCAAGAGAGGGGGTTTCTCCCAATAAATGCATCCTCCCACATGCATGGTGTGTGTGGAAAAGTCTCCCATGTGGGCTAGGCAGTTATGCACTCTCAATTGTGTGCGACAACCCTTTGCCTCATTTTTCCACATAAATCAAGCTCCATATCTCAAGTCTATGATACTCCCTTGGTCTCTTCCCAATTTTATAATACGTTCAAACCTTTAGGAGGACAAGTGGAGGGTTGGCACAAGGAATCTTGCCACCTCATCCTACTTTCCCCATTATTTAACTTGCTCTCTTGGACCTTTTATACCGAGTCCCCCACATGGGCCTATCCTATATGGAGGGAATAACCCAATATAATATCCATCTCCACCTATTTTATATTACTTCTCCCATGGACTTTGAGCCATATCTCACAAAATGTAGCCTAGGTGGATGGGTGGCACATGGAGGAGCCATGCCACCTTACATTTTATAATATTACTACCATGGATTATGTACATCACACCTTATGGGTCCTCTTACGTGGAAGGGTGGCACATGGTCATGCCCTGCCACCTCAACCCTAGGCCCTATGCACACCATATTTTATTATCCTATTGCCACTCATACAAACACACACACATATTAATGCCTTTTTACTTAGACAATTTTATCCATAACAGTTCCCCCCCCAGGCAGGGAATGCACAGCATTTCCATGCCTGGGTCCATCATGCACAAAGAAGGGCTTGAGATAACGCTTGTTGATCACCTTCCTCCCATATCGCTCATGCAGCTCCTAAACTTGTACAGACCCATTGCTACGTTCCTTGATGACTTTGCATGGACCGGTCCATAGTGGCAGAAACTTCTTATCCATTTGGTGGTCCAATCTGTTATCAAAGCATAGCACAACTTCCCCCTCAGCAAAGCATCTTTCCCATCCCTTGCGAATCTTAGCATCGAAGAGGGCCTTTTGTTGATTCTTTTGGATCTCTGTTTGGTGTAGTGCAAGGCATCCGGTTTCATCTAACTTCTCAAGTTGTACCAATCTGGCCTCTACATGTTCATCTTCTATCATCCTCTGTTCTTGTGCCAATCTCAAGGCCAGAATCTCTATCTCTAGTGGTAAAACTGCCTCGGTACCATACACCAACTCAAAAGAAGTGTGACCTATAGACGTTTTATGAGTGATGTTGTAAGCCCACATGGCTTCAGTGACCTTCTGATCCCACTAGCTCCTATCCCTACAGCCATTTTTCCCATGGTTTTACAAAAAGGAGGCCATTGGTCTGCTCCATTTGACCCATGGATGCTAGATAATAGATGCTAGAAGTGCGATGATCAATACCCATGCGATCCAAGAGTAACTCCATTGCTTCATTTAAGAATGGACTCCCATGCTCAGAGACTATTTCCATGGGTGTCCAAAACGTTGTGCAGATACATTCAAATATGAAATTTGAAACTGCCTTACCATTTGCAGCAGGGAGGGCGATAGCTTCAGCCCACTTAGTGACATACTGAGTGGCTACCAAAAGATACTTCTTTTTGTGGGTAGTCATGGGCAAGGGCCCATGAAAATCTATTCCCCACTTCTGAAACAGATGGATGGACATCACTGGGTGATGTTGCCCAGGATGCAAATCCTTCCTATCAAAGCATTGGCATGGTTCATAGGTTTTGCAATACAAAGTGACATCCTTGAACAAGGTCGGCCAATAGTATCCAACATGTAAAATCTTCTTAATTGTATAGTCACTGGCATAGTGGCCTCGATAAAATCCATCATGATAATGGTTCAATACTATTGTAGGTTGGATATATTCCCCAATTGTATATCAAATTGTTGCACAAATAAGAAAAATTCTTGATTTGTGCAATAGGTTGGATATATCCCCCAACCTGTTGCTTGATATATCCAACCTGTTGCTCAAGCAACAGGTTGGGGGATATATCCAACCTATTGCACAAATTAAAAAAAATCATTAAATTTTGGTTGTATTTTAGGGTTAAGGTTTAGGGTTTAGGATTTAAGATTTAGGGTTTAGGATTTAGAGTTTAGGGTTTAAGGTTTAGGATTTATTGTTTAGGAGTTTAGGATTTAAGATTTAGGGTTTAGAAATTAAATGTTTAAAGTTTAGGATTTACAGTGGTTAAGATGTTTTGGTATTAATTATTTAAAGTTTAGGATGTAGGGTTTAGGTTTAATGCCTTCTTTGCTAGTTTTAATATAGAAGTTATTAAGTAATAATAAGCTCAATGATTATTTATTATGTTCATTTTGAGTTGCTAATCTATTTTTGTACATAAAATAGGTATTCACCATAACAGGGTATGGATGTGGTGTTATATAAGAAGAATGAAGTGGTGGCTTTTGGACAAATTCATAGTCTTGATCCTATGAATGTGTGTCATTTCCAACATTGTGGTGAGAGAAGATGTGTAGTGATAATAACTAATGTTGTAAATCCTAAAGTACATTTAAAATATCCACATGGAGACTTTGAAACATTGGGAGATATCTTATAATGTGACCTATTTGATATGCAAGCACATAGAACACTCTGGGACCAAGGCAAAATTGTTCCAAAGACATACTTTCAAGATATCAAGAAAACTTATTTTGAGGGGGAAAAAGTAGAGATGTTATCTTGCTCCAGAGAAGATTTAGCTATTGACAACTTTAAGGGCTATGCTCAGAGTTTTATCTGTAGTGGAGATAATTAAGTTTACTAGTTCAGGTGTCATTCAAAATGCAATGGATAGTACTTCACATTTAGATGTCCATAATACTACGTCTCAACTACAAGTTCATAGGACTTGTAAATGGGGGTTAGCTTTCTTGAAATCAAGTTTGCCCAAGACAGTTTCGTTCAATGTCATGGAAGACACAACGGAGTATTATCAGAAGAAAAAGACTATAAGACAAATGGGATCCAAATTGATAAGAAGCTATAGTAGTAATCAAGAGTATCATAGTGGCATGCTCACAGGTATTGAGGACATTATAGTAACAGATGTTGATGTAGAAAAGGTTTCTTGTGTTGCAAGTGACTCAAATATACGCACTGGTATAGAAGACTTGTCTTGTGTTGCAAGTGACTCGAACAGGCTCACTGGTATAGAAGACTTGTCATGTGTTGCAAGTGACTCGAACAGGCTCACTGGTATAGAGAAGACTTGTCCTGTGTTGCAAGTGACTTGAACAAGCTCATTGGTATAGAAGACTTGTCTTGTGCTGCAAGTGACTCAAACATGCTTATTGATATAGAAGACTTGTCTTGTGTTGAGAATAATAAGATGGGACCACAAAGAAAAATATACACAAAAATCGATGGGATAAGTGATGCAATAACAGGAATTGATGATATTAGTGACAATGATCATGATGTTACCACTCATACACAGGACAAAAGGGGCAGAGAATCTGAGACTTGTCATGTTGTTTGTAATATTGTGTTTAGCATGCCAGAGAATATAGATGGGAGAATCTTGAGTTACGAAGGAGAAACATTTCAACCACAAAATTCAAGAGGCATTGGCAAGAAATTGACATCAACGAACATGTCTACCAGATTTCCATTTCCAAGATATTATATGGTATCAAATAATTCTCAAGCCCACACAGCATTTGATTATAAAGATGAAGATTCAAGGGAAATGAATTCGAGGTTTGATGGTCTTACAACTACAAAATGCAAGACACTATTTACAAAAAGAAAGTATGTGAGTGTGAAGAGGCAAAGAATAATGGCATCAATTCTAGAACCAAAGAGACATGTGATGCTATCCGAGGAGAATATGGAAAGGATGCTTATGCGAGTTTGTTGCAAGAGACTTTGCATTAGAAAAGTTGGGAAAGATGATTGTGTAGCCATACACCTTGGTATTTGGAGTAAGACAATGCCTAATAGACATAATTATCTTCTTCAAGAGTTTTCATGCTTTCTTCATCAAGGCACTGATCAAGATTTGAGCACAAGACACTGTAAACCTAGATTGAAACCCATGGTTAATGGGAGACCCATTTGCAATCGAGGATATCAATGGTTAACTGGACTATCACATGGCACATACTGGACCATCTAGGTAGAGGTGAAAGAAAAGGTTATTCATACAATTCATGGATATACCTACAAGCTTAAATGCCATGGAAGCACTATAAATGCAACCGCAACATTAAAGCAAGTTCTCGAAGACCATGCATTACTGCAGCCTCATCTTCAACAAACAATGCCAGATGGACGTGTCGAATGCCAACAACATCTTCCTTTGGGAATGACAAAGAAGGTCATCCTAGAAACTATCAATAAAACTTTACAAGACAGAGACGAGAGCATGATTTCACGATCAACCTTGTACAAAATTTGGTGTAGAGATTTTTGCCATGTCAAGACACGATCAAAGCAAAGGATATCAAAATGTAAGACATGTGATGAATTAAAAAATGCCATTGAACATAGTAAATGTGAGCAGCAGTGAGGAAGATATATTAAATGGTGATCAATCCATTTACATCATGTGCAGGATGCTCGAAAGTTATATGCTTCTTGGAGAGAGGAAGCTATTTCACATGTCGATAAGTCCATGTGCATCACCATTGATGGCATGGACCAGAATACAACCACTTTGCCATGATATAGATGTATCCCACCGGCATTGGAGGGAAAACATGGACTAAAAACACACTTGTGTGGAGTATTAGTACATGGATACCAAATCTTTTGTGATGTATGGATTGATAGTTTGCACGACCATGATAGTAACCAGGTTGTTACATCAATCATGAAAGCAATAAGAAAGGTCAGAGATGCTCATAGATGTTTGCTTAACACATTGCGAATACAAGCTAATAATTGTTGGAGAGAGAACAAGAATATATATAAATTTGCTTTATGCTCTATGCTAGTTGGTTTGAAAATATTTGAAGAAGTGGAAGTTGGATTTCTTCTTGTCAGCCATACACATGAAGACATAGATCAAATCTTCAGTGTTATCTCTAGTGAGTTGAAGGCAATGGATGTTTTGACAATGGAGGATATGCTATTTCGAATTGGGAAAAAAATTGGAGGTTCTTATAAGGAAGAATCAGAAGTGGCTATCTTAGAGAGGATGGTAGATTGGAAAGCATTCATAGAGCCACATTTACAAATAGAAGATGATGCCCTAATAGGACACACAAATCCACACTACTTTTGGTTTCACATGCATAACAATATTCTAGTGATGCAATGGAAGCACTACTCAGTAGATGGAGATCATTTATGGAGTGAGTCATATGCCTTATTACAATGAATAATTCCATTGGAGGAAACTAGATTTGTTTTTGCAAAAAACAAATCACTTGACATAGATGAAATGAAAGGCTTGAAAGCCTTCATTAAACATCTTCAAAGTATGATGCAGAAATATGCTGAGCAATCAACTAAGAATTTGGAGACAATTAAATTAACTGAAGCACTTATCCAATCTTTAGAAAGACAAGAAAACTTAATGAGCATTGAATACTGTCAATCCTTTTGGCCGAAACAAGCTAGGTCACCAAGTTTTCCTTTGGATATAAATATGTTAGTAGATATGGAGGAAGCAGAGGAATGCCTTTTACCTCAAAAATATTGTGGTAGGAAGGGAGAGAAACCCCTCAGAAACCCTTACCAGAGTTTATACCATCTAATGAGATTGAAGAGGGTCTATTTGTTGCAGTTTGGGCATCTGATCTAGGTTTAGAGTTGGATGACCAAGGTGGCCCAATTTGGGTCGCAAAGGTTACTAAGATAGAAAGGGATGACAAGGGAACTCCTATAACATTTACAGCTTTATGGTATGAACCAAAGCCATTGAAAAATCTCCCAAGAAGATATACAATAAAACAACTCTATGAGGGATGCTTGCAAAAGAAACGTGAATGGGTTCCAAATAATGAGGGAGGTGGAAGTCAGTAGCATTATTCATTGCTGGAAATTGAGGACACGAAGTTTTAAAAAGAAGCATGGATACAATGTTGAAAAATGTATCACACTCCCTAATCCAAGTCGTGTCCATATTAAACATCATTTGGCAAGACTTGACCCATCAAGTGCAAATACATTACATGAATCTGATGACTCTGAACGAGATTCAGATGCATAAGATAATGTTTTGTATGCTTTTTTCCATACACATTGTGTATCTATACACCACCAATAAGATAATTTATTGTATGGTTTGTTTTTCAAAAAAAGGGTGTATCTATACACCACTTATATATTGAATTCAACAAACTCTTTTTTTTCAAAAAAATGGTGTATCTATATGCCACTTATATGTTGAATTCAATAGACTCTTTTCATATGGTGTCATATTTTAACTTCATAGTGTTAAAATTGAACTTGAGTTAGGAGACTACTATTATTATTATTATAGTTATTGGATGGGGGCACCATGCACGAGTTTGGGAATTATAGCTTCACTGAGCCATTTTTTTAAAAATTAGAGGTCACCACTTGACTTTTTAGCTTAATAAGGCCGTATTTTATATCAGTGACCCATTTAGTGCTCTAAAAAACCCAATTTTTTAGCTCACTAAGTGAAGTTGAGTGGAGAGGATATGCTCCAAAAAAAAGTCCAAACCAAGAGAGAAAGTCCAAAAATTTTGAATAGTGTGTTATTGACATTTATTATTTATAAAGAGCTTATATTTGAAGGTTATTAGTATTTCCCATTCATCTTTTAGAATTTTTAAAATCTCTAAGTTATTGAAGATATATTATTCATCTTAAGTTTTACTTTCAAGATCACTAATTTCTACCTTTTGATATCCATTAAATGCTTGTAACTTTTTAGTTGTTCTTCATATTTTTTCATTCTCTTTCCTATTTTCATTGCCTCCAACTATAGTCTTGATTGCTGCACATCTAAGACTTCTCCACTCTTTGAATTTCTTTGATTTCCTTTAACCTGGCCTTTGTATTTTTATTCTTGTTTTGAATCATCTTGGCCATAGAGCTTGATAAAGTTGTTACACAATGTCTTTTTTGTTCCATTATTGAAGCAATTAAAAAATAAAAACTTTGCATTTAATCATTACTTTATTTTTTTTAATGTTAGTAAATTTTATCAACTTTTAAAGACAGTGTGTTTTTTAAGTTCATAACAAACATAATAGTCGGTGAAAGTTCATCATAATGGTACTGTTGAATTGGCTAACATGAAAGGCAAAGTGATTCCTAAGATAATCAATATTGGGAGTTAAGTTAAGCCTTACCACAATGTCCCACTGAGTCTAATAACAATGGATAGTGCGTAGAGGTTTAATTGAATGCAAAGTGGGACCAATTATATTAAACTCACCACTATTAGCAATAATATGAGGGGTACAACCAGTGGGTTCCATCGAAGGAGTCACATTAGATGCTTGAGTCAGAAGGAAATGTTAGCAACAAGCCATTGAATCATGCATGACATTGCATTGCATCATCTCTGGCCCATCTCCTTCATTCTCAATCCCCATGGCTAAATCTCCCTTAGAAAACTGGGTTATCTGATATCCCATGTCTTCATCCTTCTCCCCATTTCCATCACAGCCATGGCCTCGTCCACATTCTACAAAGGTAAACAAGCTGCCAAGAGACAACAAGTCACTCTACAACCGCAAGGACCCTATACAATCGAGTGACTTGTCATTCACTGCGGAAATGCTAAAGAGAAGTAAGAATCTTGGATATGGCAAACGTGTTAGGGATGGATATGTGGAGCCCCAGGGTCACATAGGAGATCTTGAACTCCTATGAGGCGGATATCAAAGCATTGGTGTGCTTGGAAGGAAAATCCATCTCGATAGATGGTTCTATAAAAATTCTTTAGGTTGGCTCCAATGCTAGTACAACACTCAAAGAAAGAGCAACAGGCGATGGCAGCTCACTCTGACGATAGGCTAGGATTTTTCAAGTACATTTTTTAAAGAAACAAATGTTTTTTTATATTTTAAAAAGTTTTTGGACATTCAGAACACAAAAAAAGCATTTTTTAAATTGGTCAAAGCGTACCGATTGACCTAGAAAATACCACACCATGTAACACATCATGCAGTATTATATAGCAATACTGTGCGGTGTGGTATAACACTGTGTAGTACTAAATGGCACTACAAGGTGGGGACACTTATCATGCGGTATCATATGGTTATACGACATGTTATGAGAAAATACTGCGTAGTATCTCATATCATATCACATGGCATGCATGCATTAGCTAGAATACAATGGTTGGTGTATGGTTACACCAAGCAGTGTATTCAGTCGAGGGATGTGGCACACATGCATTAGCTAAAATACACCGGTTGGTGTAGCATCATACTGATTGGATATAAAACGTTAAAAAGACCCCTAACTCTCATTATTCAATGGCAAGAGTGAAGAACACTGCTAGACCCATGGGATGCCACCTCCAACCTTCCTCCTCTAGCTCTACCACCTATATGGCATCTGTGCACATGAACCTATCCGGGTCTGCGGTGGTGCCTCCCTCGACTCTTGTGAGCCCTCCCCCAACTCTCGTGAGGTCCCCACGACTCTCGTGAGCCCTCCCCCAACTCTCGTGAGCCCTCCCCCAAGTCTTGTGAGCCCCTTCCCCTGTCTCATGAGCCTTCCCCTCCTCCCAAGTCCTGTGAGCCCACTCCCCAGTCTTGTGAGCCCACTCCCAAGCCCCGAGAGCATGAGCCTTCCCCTCAGCCTTCCCCTTAGCCTCACTGATTGAGCCTCAACATTCCCCTTAGCCTTCCCCTCAACCTTCCCCTCAGCCTTCCCCTCAACCTTCCCCTTAACCTTCCCCTCGGCCTTCCCCTCCCCATGAGAGCACTCCCCTGATCGAACAAAATGTATTCGATAACCTCCCAGACATAGAGAGGCTTCCTGAGGGCCAACATACTGCTAGGAAGAGCATAATATTCCCTATCCCGATGATGCAACCCATCGTAGAAATGATACATGTGCCCATGAAGAGGGTAAAGCAGATGCCGAGGAAGCCCCATCCCAGAGAAGGACAAAGCTCAAGACGTCCATGAGAGGAGGATCAACACATACAAGAGCAGCGAAAGAAATTCAAGGTAGATAGGGGCCGTGGGATCGTGTGCAGGTACCTATAAAGCCTCCACCAAGAGTCAAAAAGCCATACAGAGCAAAGCCAAGAGTGCGGGCCCTAAGGGAGATCATGAAAATGCAGAAGACTACTGACAACCTAATCTGACGTGCTCCCTTCCAACGTGTGGTATGAGAGACAACACATGGATACAAGGATGATGTGTGATTCAGCACAGGAGCTATGGGGGCACTCCAGGAGGCTTTGGAGCAAGTGACCACCACTCTGTTCGAGGATGCCAACTTGTGTGCCATCCATGCAAAGTGCATCATGGTCATGGACAAGGACATGGCTCTGGTGAAGCGGCTATGGAGTGACCCAAGCTTGAAGCCCTAGATTCTCTTGCAGCCCACTCTAAGGACTTACACAACACCCCGTGCCCTTGAAGGCACTATCTTATATCTAAGGCCCAAGGGCCGATCTTTTTTATTAATAAAATATATCCACATTCTCTACACTATCGCATTGTTGTGTATTCTCCATTTCTATTACTGAAGTAACTAACCATTTCAATGTAAGTTTTGAATCCTAAAGGAATTTCACCATCGCGCAGAAGGGAAAAGTGTCCAGGATGTCGCTAGGAACTTAGAAAGCCCAAAACCCACCACGGCACAAATTTGGACATTCTCGACTAGAATGCCCAAAGTCTAGAATGCCCAAATTTGTACCGTGGCGGGTTTTGGGCTTTTTAGGGTCTTGGTGACATCTTGGACACTTTTCCCTTTGCAACATCTCGGACACTTTTCCCTTCTGCGTGACGGTGAAATTCCTTCAGGATTTGACAGAATTCAAAACTTACATTGAAATGATCAGTTACTTTAGTCAAAGAAATGGAGAATACACAACAATGCGATAGTGTAGAGAATGTGGATATATTTTATTAAAAAAGATCGGGGTCCTTGGGCCTTAGATACCCAGAATTGAACTTTTGATACCAAGAATTGGTGAAAATGATACTAGATTGACTAGAAATGTATTAAATTAACACAATTAAAATGATGGAGAAAATATATCATCGACAACTTGAAAAAAATACAATGGAATTCATGACAAGCAACGATAACTTAAAACAAACAATAAAGACATGTAGTCATGTATCCATTGAAATATCCATTTAAATATATGTTTTATATATACAAAAGGCCTCACAGGCTATCTTTCTTCTTGGCTAGTTCGAGTACATCGAGAATAGGGGTCTTTGAATCCCCTAATGGATTCGTAGATATAAATCTAGCCACAACAACACTAGCATCCTCCTCTCCTGCTGCCAAAGACATAACCTTTGCCGTCAATGCCCTGCCATGAATGTTCGATCCAAAGGCATTGATAGCAGCCAGGCACCATACCAAAATGACTTTGTTAGCATTCTGAGTAATGTTGGAGTATCCGATAGTACACGATAATGCCTTGCACTTCAGTAGCTCCGAAGGACCTCGAGGAGAAAATTTGTTGTGAAAGACCACAATATGCTCTATGACTTTGCTAAGGTAATGGGCCAAAGAATGATCTCGCCCAAATGCACTATGAACTAATCCATCGAGATGAGAATTCATCAAGCTCAAACGTGCCCTGCAACAATTCAACAAGCATTAGAAGACTGACAAAACAAATTATACTGAAAGAACATCAAAATAAAAAATATTGTTCGAACTTACCACTTCAGCGTCGTCGGCTTCTATCCCTTCCTTATTTGCAATGTTGATGGAACCAAGTACTGTGTGATGTTCCATTTGGGAGGTGGACGCTTTCTCTTGACCTATGTTGGAGGTGGAAGCTTTTGCATGAGAGGGTTGTGCATCGTGTACAGACAAGTTTGCATTTCTCATTGAAACCAATGTCATGAGGAGAAAGACTTCCATTTTTTGGTCTTCAAAACCTAAAACACCAGGATCTTTGACACTTGTGTCAACATTGAACCCCGATAGGACTCCGAGTGCCTCATCCTCTCGTAGTCCAAAAAGAACCTCTATGTCATGGAGGAATACGTACTCTTCTCCATAGATGATGAGGCGGGACAAGGACCATAATTCTGACTCTAGGCCAACAGTCTTTGATGTAGATTCTTGCTCTATTGGGGGCTGTTGAAGTAGACTCAATGCTTGAGCTACTTCCATCTCCTCTGTTGCATCATCAAGACTAACTTCCATGTACATGTCCGAGTCTAGTCTAGGGATGACCAGATCAACAGTTCTACTAGAGGGGGTGCTAAACAATGAGGCTTCTTCCTATAAATTTCCTTCTTGGAGAAGGAAGATGAATGTCATCTCCCATGAAAGGAATTTGGTGCCTGTATTTCTTGTGATCCTTATGTCTAGGATGTCTTGAACTTCGACTATCCTAAACCCTGCGTCTATAAGGTTGTCACAAAAGTAGGCCAAGCCCCTTACAAACTTGGGTTCCTCTACGAAATGATACTTTATGTAATCTATGGGAACCGATCTCTTTGAAGAGTGGTCAAATGTATAAGAAAAATCTGAGAAATTATCTTGCATGTAAAGGATGAGATCTGAGAAGTCATCGTTGGCTTGCATATATGTGCTTAGGACATCTAAAGTCCTATTAAACACTAAAAATAGCTCTTCCTCATGATTTGCAAATGCAATTCGTGAGATGAAGTCATGGAACATAGTTCTACTTGAATCCATGGCAAAAATAGTGGTTGATGGACGGAGTAACTTTTGAGGACGGGAGTTTCTATGGCTCTCTAAACGTGAAAGTGAGAATGTGATATAAAAAGGCTCTTACCCCTTAATATATATCAATACCCTAAAAATTAAAATGAATCATAAAATCCCCAAATTTTTTGAAAAACATTTACCATGAATTGAAAGGAGAAAACATTAAAAGAAATAACATTTTAATTTAATTGTCCATCATCTTTTTGAAGTAATAACCAGGATTTGATAGACAAAAAATTAAATGCTACACTAATCAAACACATTGTTAGCAATCTTTAAAGTTGGAGGAATGAAATTGGCACTATGCATGCACTTCTCCACACGATGGCTGATTTTACCACCATTTAAGGTAAAGTAGAAGGACTTTGACATGCCGTCCTCCATGACCAATAGGTGTTCTCGCACATCCCTTAGAGTCCATTGCGATGTGACATTAACATACTTGACATTTTCCTCTTCAACATCAATAGACAAACTTACCCCCGTATTGTTTTCATCTCATTAGAGTCTAGGGGAAACCACCGGCCATTTGTTTTCTTCCAACGCATGTACTAAAAAACTAAATGCAACATTTGTTGTGACAAATGGTATCTAATAACCACATTGTCTCTACATGCATGAAATTGAAACACATCACCATTTTAGTTGCTTAACGTGGTTCCCCAATTCATCCCAAGTAAATCTTCAAGAGCATTTGCATCTACACGCTTGCAGGGCCACATAGTTTTTGTTCTATGCATATGTATATTTTGAAATAAAGAAGCAAATATGTATAGAGGCATAATCCAACATAACCTTTCCCATTTGGATCCAAATGGAAACTTCATGTCCATGCCCACATCCTTTTCAATCTTGTCCTTGTATGATTGCAATGTCCTCGAGTCCACATTGCTACACTCGGGGGGGTCACTATGTATAAACCCTCTATACCACGTGCGTTGAAGGCCTATTTCTAAAATCCCTTATCTATAAAATTTTCATTAATAAAATGTACCCCTTTTCTATACAAATCTGTAAATTTTTCCCAAAACTATTTTAAATAGTCCCTTATGTATATTTATTTCTGTAAATTTTAGAAATAAAAAATATACTTATGTTGAACTCACGTGATAGGGTTACATATGATGAGTGACCCCCCCGAGTTGCTACAATCCATGTCTTGAAGTTGTGGTGGTGCAATGGTTTGCAGAAGGTCATAGCTTGATGTCATAGGAGTGATGTATGTTGCATTATACCAATACACATTCTTCATTCACAAGGAGGACAACTTCTCCCCGGCATGCATTTGCTTACCTAAATTCTCATGAATCACAGTGAATGTGCATATGAATGATTCAGATGGTTCCCACTCCTCGAAGTCCAAAGGGAAAACATCTATGAATAATAGCTCTTAGAAACCAAACACAATATTTCCAAATGGACTCATTACACTTACAAATGAAAAAGGTACATAGATAGAAAGGCTCACAGTGTGATGGTATCCTAGATTGATTGAATGATGGAGGAGCCACATATCTTTTCCCATGTAAACATGTTGCACTTTTGTGAGCCATCCTTTCTTCCCAAACTTGAACTTCAAGATGCATCCCTTCCACTCATGCAAGATGTCACCTCTCTTGCTCTTGGGAAGCTTATGTGGACCTTTGGCTGATCCTTTCATCATTATCCAGTTATTTAAGCTATAGGTGCAAGGGATCCACTCATCCAATGCATTTCTAGTGTTGTGGAAGACACAAGAGGTCACAACATTGTGTGGTCTTGTAGCCTTGCTCCTCACCATGCTTGCAGAGGTTGCAACAGCAAGAATGGGACTCCTACACAGGGCAATTCAGCTCCAACAAAGGCACAAAAGAGGGAGAAGGAGAGGGATAGAGTAGCAGCAAGGGAGGCATAGGTGAGGGAGAAGGAGAGGGACAATAGAGCAGCTCCAACAAAGGCACAAAAGAGGGAGAAGGAGAGGGACAGAGCAGTAGCAACAGAGGCACAGGAGAGGGAGAAGGAGAGGGACATAGTAGCTCCAATAGAGACACAAGAGAGGGAGAGGGGGGAGAGAGAGAGAGAGAAAGAGAGAGAGAGAGAGAGAGAGAGAGAGAGAGAGAGAGAGAGAGAGAGGAGCTACAGCAAGCAGGCCAGAGCGGGAGGGAGAAGAGAAAGAGGAGAAAGAGGGAAAATGCATGGGTAGTTCAAATGGAGTGATTTGGCAGGTTGGACCAAAATAGAGGGGGGCAAAGGGCCTAGAAAGAGGGAAGGGAGAAGGAAAATTTGCCAGAAGGCCCCTACCATCCCATTGAAGGTAGTTTTGGGCTCATGTGGGGGAGGTGCATCTGGTAGGAGGGTCAAAGATGGGTTAAGAGGGAGGAGGGATGGTTTGGGTGGTCCCTAGTGCAAGGGGAGCAACCAATAGGGGATATCTATAGGCCTGCCCATCCTCTGCCTCAACATACCATTGCCCCACACCTTCTAGCACGCTCATTGGTACACCTCAAATCACTCTCTAATCCCTTGAAATTAGGAAAAACTAATTGGAGGCCCTTTTGAGACCCCAATTCTCCCCTAATGTCATTTGCATAATTTTGCAGCTTTCCTAGCATATCAAGAACATTATGCTTCATGGCAACTGACCAGGAGGATTACCAAAGAGCGAGCCAAGCAGTAAAAATGAGCCACAGAAATCTCAAGCCAGTGTTATGGATAAATTTGACCAAGGTAAAAGGCATAAATATGTGTGTGTGCTTGTATGTGTGGCAATAGTATAATAAAATATGGTGTGCATAGGGCCTAGGGTTGATAAAATAGGTGGAGATGGATATTATATTGGATTATTCTCTCCATGTAGGATAGGTCCATGTGGGGGGGGTGTAGATAGTCAAAGAATGCAAGTTAAATAATGGGTAAAGTAGGATGAGGTGGAAAGACTTCTTGTGCCAACCCTCCACTTGTCCTCCTAGATGTTTGAATGAATTATAAAATTGGGAGGAGACCAAGGGAGTAACTTAGACTTGGGATATGGGGTTTGATTTATGTGGAAAAATGAGGCAAAGGGTTGTCGCACACAATGGAGAGTGTGTACTGACCTAGCCCACATGGGAGACTCTTCCACACACACCATGCATGTGGGAGAATGCATTTATTGGGAGAGACCCCCTCTCTTGGCTATAAAAGGAGGGGGCTATTCCTTGATGGGACATGCTCATTCTTGTAAATCCACCTAGCTAGTAGTTTGATTTCCCCCCCCCATCCTTCCTTTCCAATAAAGCATGACTCTCTTCCCTTTATGTCTCCATCTCTACATTCTACCTCCCATCATGTACATGCTCTTCTTCCCCCTCTTCCTTCCCCCTTGTGCCGTAGTCCTCCTCTTCATTCCTGCCCCTCTTAATCCCTTTTCTCCACCTATGTTAACACTTCTTTCCTCACATTCCCTTTTCCTCCATGGCCCTCAAGCGTCGCCATGCCTAGCGTCTAGCCTCATGCATTGATTTCTTTTCTAGTTAATAGAATTGGTGTGGTTGCTGGAATCAAAGTCTCCACGGCTAGTGGTATAAAATTCATTACTCCTATGGCTGGGTGTAGTTATGCAGCATCTTTTGTGTGCAGTTCTCTGCTTCTATGCCTGCAATTTGCATCCATGCCATCTTACATGCAGCACTGACCACAAAACTTCTTTGCTTCTAGGCCTCCAATCTGCATCCGTGCCATCTTACGTGCAGCGCCGATTGCAAAACTTCTCTGCTTTTGTGCCTCTGATCTACATCCGCACCATCTTATGTGCGGTGTTGGTCAAAAAACTTCTCTGCTTCTGTGCCTCCAATCTACGTGTCTTCGGCTCACAGTTCTTCGTCTCTATGGCTGCAAAACCTCTTTGTTTCTGCACCTCCAGAGTATGTGCAGTTTCTACACATCTTTTGGATTCCAACGCGTGCATTTGCACTATCTTCTATGCGATGGACCACGTGTCGTTTGGTCGACAAAATCGCTCCTACACATCTTCTGTGCGGTGCCATGGAAAACATTAGGAAAAAAGGGAGCTCATTTTGGGGCCTTTTAGAAGAGAGAGAAAATAGGCTCCCAACCAATCAAGAGTGGGCCAACGTAACGTTGAAAATTCAACAAAAGAAGATGAAAATAAGAAAAAGAAATAGTACTATATGTTCGTAGAAGCATGTCACATTAATGAGGTGATCTAATTTGAATCTTTTAAAATTTTATTTTTTGTGCAGAATTTGGTGATTCTGACACCGCAGACGCGTCCGGAACGGCCCAAAATCCCAAAAACGGCACTGGAAACGCTGGAATCGGACATCCGGAGGCCCAGAAACGGCCAAAAAAGGCCGAAAAGTGGGATTTGCAGCAAAACGCGATCTGGCCAGAAAAGTGTTGCTCTTATATGAACATTGAATGTAAAGCATGTGAAAGAATATATTTATTCCTTTTCAAACTGACATTTCTCATGCAAGTATCCATATTTTCTTGCTTTTGTAGAGAGAGAAAAGAGAAAATAGTGAATTTCTTACAGGGCCCCAAAATGAGCTCCCTTTTTTCCTAATGCTGCTCTGGGCTTTTGCAAAAGATCTCATGCCCCTATCACCTTCTTCTTCTCCTTCTCTTCTCTTCTCCTCTCCTTTCCTCTCTTTTTATTAAGGAGTGGGAATTGCACCCAAGACCTCCCTATTCACAAAAGGAAGACTTACCAATGGGCCAGCAAATAGGAAGTGATCAAAGTGTAATGATATTGCTTATATGGTGAAATCTCATGAACTATAACTTTCTAACCGTAGGGAGTTTTCTCTTGCTGTAAAAAGAAAAAGTACTTCATTTTATGTGCTCTATTCATATCTCATACTAGATCGTAGATTCTGAACTTTTTCAAGTTCACTCCTTGGATGCACACCACACGAGAAGGGTGGATATTTATGTCACTCCTTGACAAGTTCAAGGATTTGGTGCTTGGTCCTTTGCTCATTACAGCTACCCATTGGCAAGATCTCTTTCTTGATCTTCATGTCGATCTTCAACAATTGATTGTACAATGCATTGCTCAAGGTGATGACGGGTGGGATGATACACCATGGATGATTCAAGGTGAAGAACTAGTGATACACTGGGAGGACTTTGATTTCAATTCTACTCATTGTGTGGTGATCGAGATACTTGCTACATCGGAGGTAATTAAAAGGGTGACATTCTTTGAAGGGTGGGATGTTCCCCAAGCTTGGGGGAGATTTGGTGCATCTACTTATTAATTCCTCTGGATAAGCTCGTTTTGAATGATTTCTTATCGATCTCACTACAAAGGTTTCTAGGGCTTGGCTATGGTAATGTTTTGACCAAGGAATCCCTTTGTAACTAATTAACCCTTTGTGTCTCATTTTGAGATTCAAGTTGTAATTCTTTTTTGTATAAAGATAAACTATCAACAAAGGATTGCAAGTTTATTTGGTGCTGAACGTCTTGCTCAAGTATTGAATTCTCCCCACCCTCTCCTTCTACCTATCTTGGACTACCGAGAAACTTGGGATGTCCGGATTTTTGTCTTGGTGCGATGAAATTTGGCTCCTCCAATTTGATGGTGCATACAAACCTTCGACCAAGGCTGCTGGTGTGGGTGTGAAGCTCACTTCACCAGGCAATGAGGTGTATTGTTATAGCAAGTCTATGCCTACAAGTACTTGCAACCAAGATAAGTACTAGGCACTCATTTTTGGGCTATAAAAGGTGCAAGAACATCACATCAAGCAACTTGAGGTGCAAGGAGATTCTCAACTCGTGTGTGAACAAGTTAGTGGAAGGTGGAAGGTGCGGAGTGAAGGCTTGGTTCCATGACATCAACAAGCATTGGAACTTTGCCAACAATTTGAAGAGGTAAAATTTTAGCATATACCTTGAGCTCAAAATTTAATTGCTGATTTCTTGGCATGAGAACTCGGGGGGGTCACTCATCATATGTAACCTTGTCACATGAGTTCAACAGAAGGATATATTTTATTTCTAAAATTTACATATGTAAATATACATAAGGGACTATTTAAAATAGTTTTGGAAAAAATTTACAGATTTGTATAGAAAAGGGGTACATTTTATTAATGAAAATTTTACATATAAGGGATTAAAAAAATAGTCCTTAAGCGCACGTGATATAGAGGGTTTATACATAGTGACCCACCCCCCGAGCACGAGAAGCTTGTACTTCAATCACGCATGAAGCAAGTGGAAGCACCGCCACGATAAATCCGCAAGCCATGAATGAGGGTGATCATTTGTAAGGAATGCAAAGGTTGTGGTCATCATGAAACTAAGTGTTGGGCATATTTGATATGAGTTTACCGATTTTGGAAGATCATCACAAAGGTCCTCAAGGACATTGCTCAAAAGAAGGATGCCAGAGTGCACACCCCTTAAAGAAATAGCATGGTGACTACAAGAATTGGAAGAAGCTGAAGGTGATGTGCAAGCTCTCCAACTATTGACATTTGTCATGGCATTCTTGTTTGCCTTGATGAACAACCTCATGCAGTGCCATGTCTCTAACCCTCGCTTGTAAAGATGGATGCAATATCATGAGGGTTGGTACTTTTAAGATTGTTTATGAGCTATTCTATGCTGAAGATTCTTCCCGTGTAGTATTTCACAATACATCAATCACACCCTACCCTGCCTATGTGTGCTTTGTGGATGTATCTTCACCTGATTTTCAGTTCAAGCTACCTCTTTTAATTGTTTGCCAATAGATAAGCCTCATTGCCTCTCTCTCTTTTCCATTTTCCAAGCATGGCCGACATTCTCGTGTTTTGAGGTCAGGTTGAAGAAAATCCAAATGAGTATCTTGTGGCCTTCAAGGGCCGTTGTGTTTCTCTCAACTTTCTTACTGAAGATAGATAGCTGTTGGTTCTTCCCACATTTCTAGAGGGTTTGGCTCAAGTGTGGTACGAGAAGCAGGCCAAAGACATTTGCCAAAGTTGGTCGAGGTTGACAGCAGCTATGATTGAGTATTTCGGCAAAGAAGAGGACCCAAAGAATGTGTACCTGCAGGTGGCAAACCTAAAGCAGTCAGAAGGTGAGATGGCACGTCGATATGTGGATCGAGCGACCATGCTCTTGGACCGTTTAATTGCCACACAAGAGGACAATGCCAAATTTCGAGCTAGAATGACTCAGCATGTGCTGGGCTACCTCGTTGAAGGAGTAAGTGATGAATTCGGCCTCAAGATTAAATGGGAGAATCCAGAAACCATGGTGCTAGCACATGAGATTGCCCAAAAGTTTGATAAAGTTCAATTTGACCCCACTTCAAAGAAGGCGATTGTCCCTCCGCAACCCCCTCAATTCTTGCAACAACAACCTAGGGTGTCCAACTCAGGGGCATAGCCTCACCCCCCATCAGGGATGTATCCACTGCCTCCACCTCAAATGTATGGTCCTCCCTTAGATGCTTACCCTCAACAAGGATTATATCCTCAACCTCTGCCTGGAAGATTTCCCTAGCCTCACCCATGAGCCCCCCTCCTTCCTACTCCCCTAGCACCTCCTGCTAAAGAACCCAAAGTCAATGACCTAGCCAAGGCCCCGAGGATTCTGACATAGAGATCCTGGAAAGAAGTCGTACCACCTCGGACCCCTCTCCAAACCGTGGACTGGACCGCCCGAGGAAGAAGATGTCCTTCTCAGAGCCCTCAGATGCTGAGATGATAGACCCACCAATAGAGAAGACTAAAAGATCTCACAAGAGTAAGTGGTCACCCTCAGATTTCCCCATTGGCTCGGGGCAAGAGGACTATTTGATTGTTCAGGACCTTGCTCATCGGTCTTTGTGCATCACGCTTCCTCAACTAATAGAATTAAGCCCTAAGGTGAGACGTGAGCTGCAGCAAGGGCTCTCAATAAGGAGGAGCAAGAAAAAGGGAAAGGTAGGAGAGGTTTCTTCTATCTCTAAAGAAATTGATCGACACCCACATACAGTAGATGTCATCATAGATAATTGCTATGTCAAAAGTGTGTATGTTGATGGGGGAGCTGCATGTAATATTATGGTGCCTCGTATCATGAAGAAATTGAATTTGAAATGCACAAGGTGTTCCTCCACTCAAATCAAGGTAGCAGATGGTTGACGCCTCGCACCCTGGGAGTCATTGAGGATTTTCCCATCACTGTCAATGGGTTGACCACCACCACCAATTTCTATGTAGTGGACATCGAAGATACAAGTAGGAGTTACCTAGCCATACTCAGGAGACTGTGGTTGAGAAAGAGTGATGTAGTCAGCTATTGGAAGATAGGACACATGTCTTTTGGCACTTCAAAGGAGAAGATCCCAATGTAACCGGGTGCCACTGATGAACCAGAAGAAGAAGAGGAGCAGGATAGTGATACTCACTCATCCTCGGTGTCTGCGTCAATAAAAGATTCAGATGGGGGGGAGGAGTTCTCAGAAGAAGAAATTTACATGATGGGGGTGTCTCCGACCCCGCCACCCATGGAAAAGGTAATAGCTAGTTCTCCACATCATGAATCTATGCTTTCCCCTGACCTCACTCCGAGTGAGAAAGATGAGTTCCTAGAATTGTTCAAAGATTTCCCTGACCTCTTCACCATGGAACACAAGATAGAGCTAAAGCCTACTGATGCTAAGCCAGTGGCTCAGAAGTATCAGAGGTTAGGGCCCCTACAGACCAACGCTTTGCGCTCAAAGTTGTCGAAGCTTGTAGAAGCTGGGTTTATTGTTCTGGTCCACAATACTGAATGGGTTTCTCTAGTGGTAGTCACCCCAAAGAAAAACAACAAGTGGTGGGTCTGCATCGATTATAAGAAACTCAATGCGGCCACCAAGTGTTGGGATAAAGGGCAATGTGTCCACCCACTTGTATAGTGCCCATGTATACTCATATATATATGATAGACGAATAAGCTGGAGTAGCTTTTGCTCCACCCCTTTTAGTGTCTCCTATCCCTTTGTATGTGCTCTCCTCTCCCACAATTGGTATCAGAGTAGGTCGTGGTGTTCGATTTGCGAGGAGCTTCATGAGGGCTTGTGGTGTGTGTGCGGATGGAGCATTGAAGGAGCTTTGGATTGATGTCTCTCATGGAGAAGACGGGGCAGCCATAGCTATGCTGATCTACTGATCTGCTCTCCGGGAGCTCGAGGAGAAGAGCCTGAGGAGAGAGTTCAGTGGAGCTTCAAGGATTTTGGCAGCTCAAGTTGGCTTGCAATCCACATTGAGCAATAGAAGCTCCCATTAGAAGATATATGACATCTTGTGCAACATTTGTGCAAGGCGTTGAATGCCGGGGTAGGCATCTTCAAGGATCTTCCATTGGAAGATCGTCTGGTGCTACATCTCAAGGACTTGCTATAAAGGACATTGTAGGCTCACTGTAGCTCTTGTGTGCCCATGCGGAGGTCTTATACCTTAGTGCACAGCATGCATTTCTCCTCGATGAGCTACAAGCACTTCTACGTGGTGGCATTATTCTAGTCCCAACACTGGGGATCCAAGATGGGCATAGGCATAGACATAGATGATCTAGTCGGAGATA
Source organism: Dipteris shenzhenensis (assembly GCF_047967505.1). Classification (NCBI taxonomy): domain Eukaryota; kingdom Viridiplantae; phylum Streptophyta; class Polypodiopsida; order Gleicheniales; family Dipteridaceae; genus Dipteris; species Dipteris shenzhenensis. The sequence goes on from NC_141606.1 coordinate 47,431,735, forward strand.
GGGTGGTTGGCAACTTCTATGGGCAGTGTGAAGACTCTTGTAGATTGGTGGCCATGCTGACACAAGGATTGGACTTGCTCTTTGTCGAGGCATTCTATTGCTTGAGGGTAGCGATCTATGCTGGCAATTCTTCCTCTATTCCTTCTACTCCTTAGCACCACCATTGATGGCAGCACTGGCGAGGAAGCTAACTCCACTAGTGAGCATGGACGGAGTTGTGGTGGTCCGTTTGGAAGCACAACATTGAAGCTGTGGCACCGTTTTGTCAAGGAGCGCTGGAGTTGTTAACACTACTACTATTGAGCCTAGTCATTGGAGGCCTGCAAGCATGGGTGCTCTTGGAGCTAAGGTGCTAGCTGGGGAGTCATCGGCGGGCAGCCTTTGATGGAGAGTTGTCTATGGGTAAAGCCATTGTAATGAGCATTGTTTGGCCCGTGAGGTTGCAGATGGAGCCGTGGACACTAGAGGTGCCCTTGAGAGGATGGCATGAAACAAGCTATTTCAAAAGGAAGAGGTGAGCAAAGGAACAAGAGCATTCCAGCACTAGTAGCAACTCCATCCTGTGAGCAAAGGAAGAGTAGCCCAGTGATAGCAACAACATCCATTTTGGAGAAGATGAGCTGTTGGGGAGCTTGTGGATTGCATGTTTGATGCAGTTGTATGCTTGGGAGATAGCCGGTGTTGCATTTGAGGTCTTGGAGCTGAGCATTGGCTGATTTTGGTCTCTTTGCAGGACATTTTGCAAAAGTACGCCTTGTGGACATTAGCTGTGGATAGGTTGATTTGAGGCTGTTGCTTGGGCACTTTGCGGGACTGGTCATATGCCATTTTGCAGTCTTGCACAAGGAGCTTTCGATCTGTACATCACTTTAGCAGTGGCATTGACACATGCTTTGACAGTGGTACATGCCTGGTTGAGATGTATTGATAGTTTGTTGGATGCATGGTTATTTGCCTATGTTGGAGCCATACGGTGGTATGGTGATGATTGAGATCCTGTCAGATTAGCATTGTTTGGAGCACATTTTGGGGCTATTTTGCCAGTGCTTTTGGGCTATTTTATTGCTGATCTGTGAGCATTCTCGGGGCTGATTTGGTTGGGCATTGTCTCATAGGTCATGGTTCAGTGCATATCAAGAATGCATTGTGGAGAGTGGTTTGATGGGCATTGATCACTCTATGGATGTCTATGCTTATGGGGATATCCACCTTGTTATGCCTAGTGGCTCTATTCTTGTTCTACACAGGGTTAGACATATACCAAGACTTGCTACGAGCAAGATCAGTACTAGACAATTAGTTGAGGTAGGTTATCATGTCTCTTTGGGTGATCATGCATGGAAGATTGCTAGAGGCAATCTGGTTATGGCTAGGGGATCATGGGTTGGATTCTCTTATGCATTGCATGTATCAAGTGTTCATGATAAGATGCTTATGACTAGTAAGCAGCCTTCACTTAGTTTATGGTATGCTAGACTTGGACAAATATCTACTGTAGGTATGGAAGCCCTTACAACATTGAGATACATTCCTGTTATGGATGTCTCTCAAATTTTATGTCATGATTGTGATGATGGTCAGCAATTAGGATCCTCCTTTGTGAGGAAGACAGTCAGTGAGAGGTATCTTGAGCCATTACAGTTGGTTCAGAGTGTAGTTTGTGGGCCTATGCCTACCGTTTCACTGGATGGCACCTCTTACTTTGTGACATCCCCCTTGTGCCGTAGTCCCCCTCTTCATTCCCAACCCTCTTTAGCCCTTTTCCCCACCTATGTTAATGCTTCTTCCCTCAGGTTCCCCTTTCGTCCATGTCCCTCGAGCATCGCCATGCCTAGCATCTAGCCTCATGCATTGATTTCTTTTCTAGTTAATACCAGTCAATTACAATTTGAAATAGAGAACACAAAGTATTAAACTAGTCTTAATTAATTTAACTACTATAAGCCAATGAAAAGGCCAAATTTCCAACTCACAAAGAAGTTTTAAAGAAACATGCTACTAATTCCTGTACAAAAGTAGACGACAGCCTGTGACCCTCACCACTTGTCTTTTAGCTTTAGACTATACATCAACAACTCAAGGCAATATCTCAAACCTATGTAATTATCATTGAGAGGTTTCTCTTAGATCCCAAACATTGAAACAACTCCACCTTTGTGAGAGCAACCTGATGTATAAATTTATGGACTGTAGTAGTCATTCCCAGCATGACAATGAAGACATAGTATATATGGCTGCACGGAATATAAGCTGTCTTGTAAATTTCACATTCAGTAAAGTCATGGCATGTGCACTATAAGAACTCTATAATTGTGACTGAATAACTTAAACCCTTTGAGATTGACCAAGGAGTACGTAAATGGAAAACATGAACCTCATGTGGGGTAATGATATCCTCTTTCATAATCTCAGCATTTGCTACTATAGCTTTCTCAATCCTATCTCTGAACTCCTTATTCAGTTTTGATCTCCACCTCACTAGCTTCCCATCATGAATAGGGGCCTGAGCATGACTTCTTGTGTTGTTTTGAAGGTTGCCAAATGATGGAACTACCTATACAATCCTTAAGGACAAATCCAACTTTAATCAATTCAGATCCCTCTTGCATTGTTATCTAGTTACCCTTAGCAATCTTCCACAATCCGGGAGCAGTTCCTAGCAATCCTTGAATAGAGTGATCAACATTCCATGTATGGGTAACTATTTTATTGCAAAACCAAACTACCTATTCTACGATGCCATTGGGATGTTGTTTTCTACCCTTGAAGCATGGAGCTAGTACTCCTTATGTAGACCTCTTGCCCAACTCATTAATCATAGCTTCACATCTTCTATGCATATCTACCAAGTATTCAAACCATGTGACTACACTGTTGGCCTTTCTTCTTCAAATTGCTTAATTAGCATCATGCACATCTATCTCTTTGCAAACCTTATTCTCAATACCTCCATGCATACCAACATGTCTTCTTTTCCCTACTACTCTATTTGCTCTCACTATTATATATTGAGGATGATGAATATCCACAACATGGTCCCCAATAGGCAATCCTAGACCTCTCTTTTTTCTTACACTCACAGGCTCTGTCATTGGTCTATTCATCTTAGGAGAGTTTATGCCAACCTCCTCAAGGACAACATTTGTCAAATCTACAAGTTTATTTCTTTGTGCTTTACTTGAACCACCCTGCAAAATCCTATTTCACAACACATCTAGATCAGGTCCAGTCCCCAAGTGTTGTCATGACATGCAGGAATTATAGTAATGGGCACTCTACGAAGCTATCATTGTGCTAGGTCAAATGCTAAAGCTTCATGTGACCAAAACATATTTTCCCAATCTATGGGCTGCTATAATGCTAGAATGCTTGTTCTCATATAGATTTACTATAGGAACAAAGCTTGCATTTTGATGTTATGTTAAGAACATCCCTCCCCATTGACTAACATGGATATCCCAAAATGCCATCCAAAGTTGCAACTCTGGTAGTTCATGATCCTTAACATGAGTAGGGGACCAAAAATTGATTATCTTTCTTTTACATTCATTTGAAGCTAATTATGATGTTGCATTTTGCCAATTTCTACATAGAAGTTGGTGCTCCTCTTGAAACTGAGACCGAATGCATCGTCTTGTGTGTTCAACCATGGTCATCTCCCAATGGAAAATTCATGTTCTCTCCTTCCCGTCCATTTTATTATAGGGACCACCAATGTACACTGTCCTCACAGCCATACAATTTGCACCAGCACTATCTACCATGAACCCTTAAAACTCTAGTTTTTGAAAACCATTCTTCTATATTTGCCTCGTATTTGCTCATTCAACATCATCCAGAATTGTACTTGTGCATTTGTATTCTACACTTTGAACTCACATGTCGCAATACGTAGAAGCTCATGCACAAAAGGGTCATACACATGAGCTGCCATAGTAACCCAGCCTTTGACTCGATGTATGTGGAGAACATCACTCATTATATCATCGTGCATGATTTCCATAATTCCATAGTTACTTGGTTTCACTCCAAGAACTTTATCAGTATCCATGAAGCCATCCATGCTTGATAAGATATCACTTTTGACATCTTTGCCCAAGTTCTAATGTGCATGAACTCATCCACCCCAGATAAGGCATCACTTGTGAATTTTTTTTCTTTCTTGGTACCAATGAACTCATCAACTCCTGATAAGATGTCAGTGCTATAGTTGAGTGCATTGAAATCATCCAACTTTGAAGGAATAGAGCTTGGTACATTGGCATATTCTTATAATTCTTTGATGTTGTAGTATACATTATGTTTATCATTAAAAACCACATGCCGAGTCTTTTCAATCTTTCAGTGAGATTGAGTTATCATCCATACCATCATCAGTAACTTTTTGAATTCTCATCTGTGCAAATGTCCAGTATTCCACTTGTTCAAATCCCAAGACTTGACCTTCTGCTACATTCTTATTTGCAAATGATAACATTTGTAAAATATCTCCCACTCTAAAATCCAAAGATATGCACTTTATATTCCTAATGATATGTGTTGGATAAGTCTCATCTCTGTCCCATGTAATAAATGCTTTGTTGGAAGTATTATAGGGCATAACATCTCCAAGGATTTCCATATCCCCACACTTATGCTTTAGCTCAACATGTGCATTAAGAATCCTTGATACAATAACCACCACCTTATCTTCGCCAAGTCTTCTAAAGTGACAAATAGAATTTATATCACTTTCATGGATTGTAGCAAATGTGGCTCCTTCTCTTTTGCAACATAGAATCACCTCCATTCTTGGAATAAATTTTGTAGCCATCTCCTTTGTGAGTTTCCTTTGCAAACAAGCTGTAACAACTACTATAAAGAACATTAGTCTCTTCTCAATAGTCTATTTTATTAATTATTCACAAATCCAGATCTTGTTTAAAAAATATGGGAGGTCTTATTTAGAAATCCATTTTCTCAATAAAGGATTTATGATGAAGCAATTAGCAATTTGCTAAACCCAATTCCTCTAAACCCTACCCCCTAAAATAAATGCTAAATCCTAAATCCTTAACCCAAATACTCTAAACCCTAAT